>NC_037670.1:66357800-66604271 GCF_003255815.1 Theropithecus gelada
TTCTTTCTTTCTTTCTTTCTTTCTTTCTTTCTTTCTTTCTTTCTTTCCTTCCTTCCTTCCTTCCTTCCTTCCTTCCTTCCTTCCTTCCTTCCTTCCTTCCTTCCTTCCTTCCTTCCTTCTTTCCTTCTTTCCTTCCTTCCTGTCTTCCTTTTAGTGAAGGGTATTTTCTCTGGTTATATGATTTAATTTCTTGCTTCTTATTTTTTGTTGTATCTGTTATATGTTTTCTGGCTTGAGGTTACCACGAAGCTTGCAAATACCATTTTTTTAAAAAAATTATACTTTAAGTTCTAGGGTACATGTGCACAACATGCAGGCTTGTTACATATGTATACATGTGACATGTTGGTGTGCTGCACCCATTAATTCATCATTTACATTAGGTATATCTCCTAATGCTATCCCTCCACCCTCCCCGCTCCCCACAATAGGCCCCGGTGTGTGATGTTCCCCTTCCTGTGCCCAAGTGATCTCATTGTTCAATTCCCACCTATGAGTGAGAACATGTGGTGTTTGGTTTTCTGTTCTTGCAATAGTTTGCTCAGAATGATGGTTTCCAGCTTCAGCCATGTCCCCAAAAAGGACATAAACTCATCCTTTTTTATGGCTGCATAGTATTCTATGTTGTATATGTTCCACATTTTTTTTATCCAGTCTGACACTGATGGACATTTGGGCTGATTCAAAGTCTTTGCTATTGTGAATAGTGCCGCAATAAACATATGTGTGCATGTGTCTTTATAGCAGCATGATTTATAATCCTTTGGGTATATACCCAGTAATAGGATGGCTGGGTCAAATGGTATTTCTAGTTCTAGATCCTCAAGGAATCGCCACACTGTTTTCCACAATGGTTGAACTAGTTTACAGTCCCACCAACAGTGTAAAAGTGTTCCTATTTCTCCACATCCTCTCCAGCACCTGTTGTTTCTTGACTTTTTAATGATTGCCATTCTAACTGGTGTGAGATAGTATATCTCATTGTGGTTTTGATTTGCATTTCTCTGATGGCAAGTGATGATGAGCATTTTTTCATGTGTCTGTTGGCTGTATAAATGTCTTCTTTGGAGAAGTGTCTGTTCATAACTTTTGCCCACTTTTTGATGAGTTTGTTTGTTTTTTTCTTGTAAATTTGTTTGAGTTCTTTGTAGGTTCTGGATATTAGCCCTTTGTCAGATGAGTAGACTGCAAAAATTTTCTCCCTTTCAACCTCAAACCAGAAAACATACAACAGGTTGTCTGTTCACTCTGATGGTAGATCAGAGTGGTAGTTTCTTTTGCTGTGCAGAAGCTCTTTAGTTTAATTAGATCCCATTTGTCCATGTTGGCTTTTGTTGCCATTGCTTTTGTGTTTAGACATGAAGTCCTTGCCCATGCCTATGTCCTGAATGGTATTGCCTAGGTTTTCTTCTAGGGTTTTTATGGTATTAGGTCTAACATTTAAGTCTCTAATCCATCTTGAATTAATTTTCATATAAGGAGTAAGGAAAGGATCCAGTTTCAGCTTTCTACTTATGGCTAGCCAATTTTCCTAGCACCATTTATTAAATAGGGAATCCTTTCCACATTTCTTGTTTTTCTCGGGTTTGTCAAAGATCAGATGGCTGTATATGTGTGGTATTATTTCTGAGGGCTCTGTTGTGTTCCATTGGTCTATATCTCTGTTTTGGTACCAGTACCATGCTGTTTTGGTTACTGTAGCCTTGTAGTATAGTTTGAAGTCAGGTAGCGTGATGCCTCCAGCTTTGTTCTTTTGACTTAGGATTGTCTTGGAGATGAGGGGTCTTTTTTTGGTTCCATATGAACTTTAAAGCAGTTTTTTCCAATTCTGTGAAGAAAGTCATTGGTAGCTTAATGGGGATGGCATTGAATCTATAAATTACTTTGGAAGTATGGCCATTTTCACAATATTGATTCTTCCTCTCCATGAGCATGGTATGTTCTTCCATTTGTTTGTGTCCTCTTTTATTTCACTGAGCAGTGGTTTGTAGTTCTCCTTGAAGAGCTCCTTCACATCCCTTGTAAGTTGGATTCCTAGGTATTTTAGTCTCTTTGAAGCAATTGTGAATGGGAGTTCATTCATGATTTGGCTCTCTGTTTGTCTGTTATTGATGTATATGAATGCTTGTGATTTTTGCACATTGATTTTGTATCCTGAGACTTTGCTGAAGTTGCTTATCAGCTTAAGGAGATTTTGGGCTGAGACAATGGGGTTTTCTAAATATACAATCATGTCATCTGCAAATAGGGACAATTTGACTTCTTTTTTTCATAATCGAATACCCTTTATTTCTTTCTCCTGCCTGATTGCCCTAGCCAGAACTTCCAACACTATGTTGAATAGGAGTGGTGAGAGAGGGCATCCCTGTCTTGTGCCAGTGTTCAAAGGGAATGCTTCCAGTTTTTGCCCATTCAGTAAAATATTGGCAGTGGGTTTGTCATGTATAGCTCTTATTATTTTGAGATATGTTCCATCAATACCAAATTTATTGAGAGTTTTTAGCATGAAGGGCTGTTGAATTTTGTCAAAGGCCTTTTCTGCATCTATTGAGATAATCATGTGGTTTTTGTCTTTGGTTCTGTTTATATGCTGGATTACATTTATTGACATGCATATGTTGAACCAGCCTTGCATCCCAGGGATGAGGCCCATTTGATCATGGTGAATAAGCTTTTTGATGCCCTGCTGGATTCAGTTTGCCAGCATTTTATCGAGGATATTTGTATTGATGTTTATCAGGGATATTGGTCTAAAATTCTTTTTTTGTTGTGTCTCTGCCAGGCTTTGGTATCAGGATGATGTTGGCCTCATAAAATGAGTTAGGAAGGATTCCCTCTTTTTCTATTGATTGGAATCGTTTCAGAAGCAATGGTACCAACTCCTCCTTGTACCTCTGGTAGAATTCTGCGGTGAATACATATGGTCCTGGCTTTTTTTTGGTTGGCAGGCTATTAATTATTGCCTCAATTTCAGAGCCTGCTATTGGTCTATTCAGGGATTCAACTTCTTCCTGGTTTAGCCTTGGGAGAGTATATGTGTCCAGGAATTTGTCCATTTCTTATAGGTTTTCTAGTTTATTTGTACATAGGTGTTTATAGTATTCTCTGATGGTAGTTTGTATTTCTGTGGGGTGGTGGTGATAGCCCCTTTATCTTTTTTTTTTTTTTTTTTTTTGAGACGGAGTCTTGCTCTGTTGCCCAGGCTGGAGTGCGGTGGCATGATCTTGGCTCCCCCAAGCTCTGTCTCCCGGGTTACGTCTAGTTGATTCTTCTGTCTTTTCTTCTTTATTAGTCTTTCTAGCAGTCTATCAATTTTGTTGATCCTTTCAAAAAACCAGCTCCTACATTCATTGATTTTTTGAAGGGTTTTTTTACGTCTGTATCTCCTTCAGTTCTGCTCTGATCTTAGTTATTTCTTGCCTTCTGCTGGCTTTTGAATGTATTTGCTCTTGCTTCTCTAGTTCTTTTCATTGAGATGTTAGGGTGTCAATTTTAGATGTTTCCTGCTTTCTCTTGTGGGCATTTAGTGCTATAAATTTTCCTCTACACACTGCTTTAAATGTGTCTCAGTGATTCTGGTATGTTGTATCTTTGTTCTCATTGGTTTCAAAGAACATCTTTATTTCTGCCTTCATTTCATTATGTACCCAGTAGTCATTCAGGAGCAGGTTGTTCAGTTTCCATGTAGTTGAGCGGTTTTGATTGAGTTTCTTAGTCCTGAGTTCTAGTTTGATTGCACTGTGGTCTCAGAGACAGTTTGTTATAATTTCTGTTCTTTTACATTTGCTGAGGAGTGCTTTACTTCCAACTATGTGGTCAATTTTGGAATAAGTGCGATGTGGTGCTGAGAAGAATGTATATTCTGTTGATTTGGGGTGGAGAGTTCTGTAGATGTCTATTAGGTCTGCTTGGTGCAGAGTTGAGTTCAATTCCTGGATATCCTTGTTAACTTTCTGCCTTGTTGATCTATCTAATGTTGACAGTGGGGTGTTAAAATCTCCCATTATTATTGTGTGGGAGTCTAAGTCTCTTTGTAAGTCTCTAAGGACTTGCTTTATGAATCTGGGTGCTCCTGTATTGGGCGCATATATATTTAGGATAGTTAGCTCTTCTTGTTGAATTGATCCCTTTACCATTAAGTAATGGCCTTCTTTGTCTCTTTTGATCTTCGTTGGTTTAAAGTCTGTTTTATCAGAGACTAGGATTGCAAGCCCTGCCTTTTTTTGTTTTCCATTTGCTTGGTAGATCTTCCTCCATCCCTTTATTTTGAGCCTATGTGTGTCTCTGTATGTGAGATGGGTCTCCTGAATACAGCAGACTGATGGGTCTTGACTCTTTATCCAGTTTGCCAGTCTGTGTCTTTTAATTGGAGCATTAAGTCCATTTACATTTAAGTTTAATATTGTGATGTGTGAACTTGATCCTGTCATTATGATATTAGCTGGTTATTTTGCTTGCTAGTTGACACGGTTTCTTCCTAGCCTCGATGGTCTTTACGTTTTGGCATGTTTTTGCAATGGTACAGGTTGTTCCTTTTCATGTTTAGTGCTTCCTTCAGGATCTCTTGTAGGGCAGGCCTGGTGGTGACAAAATCTGTAAGCATTTGCTTGTCTGTAAAGGATTTTATTTCTCCTTCACTTATGAAACTTAGTTTGGCTGGATATGAAATTCTGGGCTGAAAATTCTTTTCTTTAAGAATGTTGAATATTGGCCCCCACTCTCTTCTGGCTTGTAGAGTTTCTGCCAAGAGATCTGCTGTTAGTCTGATGGGCTTCCCATTGTCGGTAACCCAACCTTTCTCTCTGGTTGGGTTAACATTTTTTAGCTGCCCTTAATATTTTTTCCTTCATTTCAACTTTGATGAATCTGACAATTATGTGTCTTGGAGTTGCTCTTCTCGAGGAGTGTCTTTGTGGCATTCTCTGTATTTCCTGAATTTGAATGTTGGCCTGCCTTGCTATGTTGGGGAATTTCTCCTGGATAATATCCTGCAGAGTGTTTTCCACTTGGTTCCATTCTCACTTTCAGGCATACCAATCAGATGTAGATTTGGTCTTTTCACATAATCCCATATTTCTTGGAGGCTTTGTTCATTTCTTTTTACTCTTTTTTCTCTAAACTTCTCTTCTTGCTTCATTTCATTCATTTGATCTTCAATCATTGATACTCTTTCTTCCAGTTGATTGAGTTGGTTACTGAAGCTTGTGCATTTGTCACATAGTTCTCTTGTTATGGCTTTTATCTCTATCAGTTCATTTATGGACTTCTCTGCATTGGTTATTCTAGTTATCCATTTTTCCATTCTTTTTTCAAGGTTTTCAGTTTCTTTGCACTGGGTAAGTAGTTCCTCCTTTAGCTCTGAGAAGTTCGATAGACTGAAGCCTTCTTCGCTCAACTCGTCAAAGTTGTTCTCCATCCCACTTTGTTCCATTGCTGACAATGAGCTGCATTCCTTTGGAGGGGGAGATGTGCTCTGATTTTTTGAATTTCCAGCTTTTCTGCCCCACTTTTCCCCCATCTTTGTGGTTTTATCTGCCTTTGGTCTTTGATGATGGTGATGTACTGATAGGGTTTTGGTGTGGGTGTCCTTTCTGTTTGTAAGTTTTTCTTCTAACAGTCAGGACTCTCAGCTGCAGGTCTGTTGGAGTTTTCTTGAGGTCCACTCTAGACCCTGTTTGCCTGGGTATCAGCAGCAGAGGCTGCAGAAGATAGAATATTGCTGAACAGCAAGTGTTGCTGTTTGATTCTTGCTCTGGAAGCTTTGTCTCAGAGGTATATCCAGCTGTGTGAGGTGTGAGGTGTCAGTCTGCACCTAGTAAAGGATGTCTCCCAGTTAGGCTACTCCAGGTTCAGGGACCCACTTGAGCAGGCAGTCTGTCTGTTCTCAGATCTCAACCTGCATGCTGGGAGAACCACTGCTCTCTTCAAAGCTGTCAGACAGGGACATTTACATCTGCAGAGGTTTTTGCTGCTTTTTGTTTAGCTATGCTCTGTCCCCAGGGGTGGAGTCTACAGAGGCAGGCAGGCCTTCTTGAGCTGCGATGGGCTCCACCCAGTTCGAGCTTTGTTTACCTACTTAAGCCTCAGCAATGGTGGGTGCCCCTCCCCCAGCCTGGCTGCCACCTTGCAGTTAGATCTCAGACTGCTGTGCTAGCAATGAGAGAGGCTCTGTGAGCTTGGGACCCTCTGGGCCAGTTGTGGGATATAATCTCCTGGTGTGCCATTTGCTAAGACCCTTGATAAAGCACAGTATTAGGGTGGGAGTTACCCGATTTTCCAGGTGTTGTGTGTCTCAGTTTCCCTTGGCTAGGAAAAGGAATTCCCTTCTGCCTTCCACTTCCCAGGTGAGGCAATGCCTCCCCCTGCTTCAACTCTCACTGGTTGGGCTGCACCCACTGACCAGCACCGATTGTCCAACATGCCACAGTGACATGAACCCAGTACCTCAGTTGAAAATGCAGAAATCACTCATCTTCTGTGTCATTCACGCTGGGAGCTGGAGGCTAGAGCTGTTCCTGTTCGGCCATCTTGGGTTCCCCCTGCAAATACCATCTTATAACCCATTATTTTAAGCTGATAAAAACATGGTTTGCATAAACAGGTAAGAAAAAAAAAAAAACCTAATAAAGACTCTACACTTTACCTTTTCTCCCCTGGTTTTAACTTTTTGCTACTTCTATTTATATCTTATTGTATGGTCTATGTCTTGAAACATTGTTGTAATTATCATTTTCGATTAATTATTTGTTTAGTCTGTCTACTTAAGAGTAGTTTACACATCACAGTTACAGTGTTATAATATTCCGGTTGTTGGTCACCTACTATTACCAATGAGTTTTGTACCTTCAGATGATTTCTCATTGCTCATTAAAGTCCTTTTCTTTCTGACTGAAATATTCACTTTAGCATTTCTTGTAGTACAGGTCTGATGTTAATGAAATCCCTCAGCTTTTGTTTGTCTGGGAAAGTCTTTATTTTCCCTTCATATTTGAAGGATATTTTTGCTGGATATGCTATTCTAGGGTAAAAAATTTTTTTCCTTCAGCATTTCAAATGTGTCACATCAATATCTTTTGGGTCTGCTACCAGACATACTGGAGATCCACTGTATATTAATTTCTTTTTTCTTGCTATTTTAGGATCCTTTCTTTATCCTTGACCTTTGGGATTTTGATTATTACATGCCTTGAGGGTAGTCATCTACGGATTAAATCTGCTGGGTATTCTATAACCTTCTTCTACTTGAATATTGAGATTTTTCTCTATGTTTGGAAAGTTCTTTGTTATTATCTCGTTGAATAAACTTTCTTCTTTCTTCTCCTATCTTTCTCTTTAATTCAAATAACTCTTAGATTTGCCCTTTTGAGGCTATTTTCTAGATCCTGTAGGTGTGCTTCATTGTTTTTTATTGTTTTTTCTTTTGTCTTCTCTATGTATTTTCTAATAGCCAGTCTTCGAGCTCACAAATTGTTTCTTTTGTTTCATCAATTCTGCTCTCAAGACTCTGATGCATTCTTCAATATGCCAATTGCATTTTTCAGTTCCAGAACTGCTTGATTATTTTAAATTATTTCAATTTCATTGTTAAATTTATCTGATAGAATTCTGAATTCCTTCTCTGTGTTTTCTTGAGTTTCTTTGAGTTTCCTCAAAATAGCTATTTTCAATTCTGTCTGAAAGGTCACATCTTTGTTTCTCCAGGATTGGTCCCTGATGTCTTATTTGACTAATTTAGTGAGGTCATATTATGTTGAATGGACTTGATACTTGTGGATATTTGTTGGTGTCTGGGCATTGAAGTGTTAAGTATTTACTGTAGTCTTCACAGTCCAGGGTTGTTTGTACTCATCCTTCTTGGGATGTCTTTCCAGGTGTTCCAAAATACTTAAGTGTTGTGATCTGTGCTGTATCTGCATTAGGGGGCTCCCAAAGCTCAGTAATGTTGTGGTTCTTGTAGACTCATGAGGTAACACCTTGAAGGTCTTGGACAAAGTCTAGAAGAAATCTCTGGATTACCAATCAGAGTCTCTTGTTCTCTTCTGTTACTTTCTACTACACAATTGGAGACTCTCTCTGTTCTGAGCTGCCCGGAGGTAGGGGTGTACTGACATCAGCACCCCTGTGGCCACCACCACTAGGACTGTGTTGGGTCAGACCTGAAACTAACACAGGACTGGTTCTCACTCAAGGCTTGCTAGAACCATTCCTTGGCTACCACCTATGTTCTCTCAAGGCCTTGGGGCTCTATCACCAGCAGGTGGCAAAGCCAGCCAGGCCTGTGTCCTTTCCTTCAGGGCAGCGAGTTCCCTGGCCAGGTCCAGATATGCTGTCAAGGAGCCAGGGATGAGAGTTAAAAAACTTAAGTTTCCCTGGTATTCTATTGTACTGGAGCTGTGCTGGTACTCAAACCACAAGATGTAGTCCTTCCAATTCTTCCCTCCCATTTCCAAAGGCAGAGGAGCCTCACACCATGGCTGTTGCCACTACAGGCCCACAGAGAATACTGCCAGACTACTATTAATGTTTCCTTAAGATTCGAGGGCTTCGCAGTCAGCTTGTGGTGAAGGCTGATTGATGTGGGACTCACTGTTCAGGGCAGTGTTCTCCTCTTTGGCCTAGAGCAGGTCTAGAAATACCATCTAAGAGCCAAGGTCTGGATACCTTGGCTCAGGTACCTAAAGAGCCTGTTTGGTGTTCTACCCCCCTGTGGCAGAGATGGTACCTAAGGTGCAAGACAAAGTCTCCTTTATGTGTTCCTCCACTTTTCTCAAGGAGAAACAATCTTGTCCCATAGTCACCACAGCTGGGAAGGTTCTGAGTCTCACCTGAAGCCAACAAGTTTCAGGATCTCATCCAAAGCTCACGACATACTACATACATATCAGCTGGTTATTCAAGGTGCAAGGGCTCTTTAGTTAGCCACTGATGAATCCTGCCAGGACGGGGTTATTCTCTTCAAGGGAGTGGGTTCCCTTCTGTTCCACAGTGTGTCTAAAAATGTTGGTCAGGAGCTAAGGCCTGAAAAGGGGGCCTGACCAGTGTCCTATCTTGCTGTAGCTAAGCTGATATCCAAGATACAAGACAAATGCCTCCTCATTCTTCCATTTCCTCTCTTTAAGCAGAAGGAAGGGGTCTATATTGAAGCCATGAGCTCTGCGGCCTGGGGATCGAGGAAATGTGGAACCAGCACTCCCTCATCTGCCCTGACTGGTGTCTCAGTACATCATGTGCCGCTCCCCGCCCCAGTCCACTGGCTCTGAACTCAGTTCACCACTAAGACTTGCCTAGGAGTTGCAGTTCTTGTGGCCTAGATGCCCTTCAAGCTTACTTAGCGTCCCAGAGCACTCCAGCCCAAGGTGGTGATGCTTGCAGGAACTCAAGTTCTGACAGGATGGATGATTCCCCTCTGACTAGGACTAGTTGAAAGGCTTTCTCTGTAGGTGGGCAACAGCTGAGTTTGGTCCAATTGTGCTTTCTGCTATAACAGAGCAGCACTGAGTTAAATGCAATGTCTCACACCTGCTGCACTCTCCCTTTCCCAAGTGGACATATTCTCTCTCTGTGCTGCAAAGCCACTGCCAAAGGATGAGGGAGGGGAGACATAGATGATTCAAGACTGTTTTTCCTACCTCTTTGGTGCCTCTTTCAGTGATATGAAGTTAAAACCAGGTACTGTGAGTGCTCACCTGATTGTTCTTATGAAGGTTTTGTGTGTGTGTGTGTGTGTGTGTGTGTAGATAGTTGTTAAATAGGTGCCTGATTGTTCTTATGAAGGTTTTCTTTTGTGTGTGTGTGTGTAGATAGTTGTTAAATAGGTGTCCTTGTTGGGGAGATGATAAGTGGAGCATTCTATTCCGCCATCTTGCTCCACCTCTCCCCTCATTATTCTTTTTCATGTATTCTACATCCTAGTTACACTAGCTTTTTTTAGACTTTCCCAAACTTTGCTGCCCCCTTTTGTTCACAGATGTTCTTGCATCAACATGGCCAGATCAAGAGACCCTTTCTCCAGAGTCTTCCATTTCCTCTTCATTAGAATTAAACATCTTTTCCTCCTCATTAGAATTAAACAAACATCTTTTCCTATCAACTTTTCTGGGCCACAATGTGTTCATCAGGTGTTAACATGTTAGTTTCATGCGTTTGCTCCTTGAGTCACTACATATTATTTATTGTTGTATCCTTTAAATGCTTAACAGAACTGCTAGGCTCAGTGAATGTTTGCTGCCTTGAATAAGCAGAAGAAAATAATGAACAAGGTTGACTTCTGTTAGAGGAAGGAGACATGCATTCATAAAACAAAGGCACTAGGAGACAGCAAAAATAACATAGTAATGTGGTGATAATCATGTACCAAGAACATAATGTATATCATGTACCAAGAACATAAAGTTGTGTTTTATGACATGAGAAAATGGGAAGTTCATTTAACAAACATTTATTAACCATTTGTTTTGTGCCAGACATAGTGCTAGGAATAAATCAGGTATGATCCCTGCCCTCATAGAACAAGGTAGGAGGTTAATCAGTCATTCACCTTAATCAGTAAATGCTCATTGAGCACCAAATGTTAAGGATCTCACAGGTAACATCCTCTAATCTGATGGAGTTTAGAGTCCTGTGGTTTAAATAGTCATTATATATTATTGGCAAGTCCTTCATACTAGAGGTAAGATTTTTGGTGACCTTGAGGTGTTTTGAAGTTATAAATATGGTTGTTTCTCTTTTATATATTTATTTTTTTAGACTTAGAATTAGCAAACTCAGGACTTAGAGTGGAGTTTGAGAGAAAGCAGAAGCATAACCCCTCACTCCCAGAAGGAATTGGGATTAGGACAGTTGAGTCAATATTGTTGCAAGCGTTAGAAAGCAGAGACATGTACTTGTGAAGAGCATGATATGACTACGTGGATCATCAGGGTTATTGTGGACTTTGGAATCTAGATAAGCCATGATAAAACAGTGCCTTGGGGATATTGGTTTTATGTTTCATAGAATGCGCTACATGTAAACAGTGTTCTATGCATGAAGATCAGTTGTGAAATAATGAGCCATGAGAGAATGTTTTAGACAAATAAAATAATAGTCCTTGAAAACACGTTGTAATGTATGATTATGAAATTTGAAGAGTATATTATGGAGTCTTAAAAGCTGAAGACTTAAGCAGTTTAGGGGCATAAGGCTCTGATCTCTATATGTGTGAGGTTAAGGAGGGCTTGAGGAGGAAGTGAAAGCTCCTAGCATGTCTCCATTACCAGTCCCCTGCCTGTCTCTCCTGTCTCAACTCTCATAGCAATAGAGATCAGATTTTAAATTTTGACCATGCCCAGTTAGTTTAGTTTCCCAAGGTCATCGTGTGATTTCTACCATAGATTATCTGGTCACATATCTCCTGAGATCACCTTCTCATTTAGTAACTAGAAACTCTTATTGAACATTTAGACTGTTTTGTGACTAGCACTGTCTAAATTCTTTTCTCATATTCCAGGGAATTATTGATGATGCCGAATCTGTATTCATTTTTACCCTGTATTGAATTATATCATTAACATTCTGATTACCTTATTGCAACTATTTGTTTGTATATGTTCCTTGCTCACTAGAGTATAACTATGAAGACAGGGATACTTTCACTGGATGCATTTTTATAATTTCAACAATTAGCATAGTGCCTGGACAACTGGAAATATCTCCCTTTTTGTTGTATAAAATAATAAATGAGTCACAGCTTGGATGACCAGTTTTGTTTTGGGAGGGTGGGTGTTTGGACAGTATACAAACTTCTTGGATGAGCTTGTTTGTAAAAATTCAGGGCTTATTACAGTTATGGTCTTTTGAAGAAATTCATTGTACTTTGAAAAAAAGAATTGGGCACACCATAAGACTTTCACACCTTGATAGATAATTAGTTCACTTTAGATGAATAAACAACATTTTTAAATGATATTGTTTGAATACATTGATTTCTGGAGTCACTTTTGGCTCAATAAAATTATAGATAAGTGGATAACTTTAGGGAAAGATACAATACTCAATTTTGAGGGGAGGTTTGCCAGTGATTAGTAGAAAGAGTAGCACAAAGGAAAAAAATCATAGTTATGAGACTTCTTGCCCTGTCATAAGCATCCCAGTTGTAATAATGTTCTATTGTTGCTTACAGAAAAGATATTCCATGGTATGGCTGGATGCCCATGTGGGCCAGTGGCCAGCACATAGGGAACAAGTTGTTCTGTTCTACTTGCTTCAAGTAGCTTCTCTTACTCCAGTGGAAGAAAAAAAAAAGCCAACTAGGTCAGAGTGTATAACCAGAGACAAGCTGCTTATTAGCAATACAGGGAAAAGTAATTGTGCAATAGAGTAACGACAATGAAAATTAGTGCTCATCCCCAGGATTCAAGACCATAGCCACTCAGAAATCACAGGGAGCTTCACATGCCATCTATCACAGCCAAGCATTTACAAGCCAATGTTAATATAAACAAGGTACTAAAGAAGAGTGTAAAACTGGATCTATTATATTAGATCCTGGAAAAAAGGATCTTGGGACAGAGGACAGGTGTGGACGAATAAAATTTGGCTTTTGGATGAGTTATATTTTTCTTTTCTTTTTTATTGGGTTTTTAATGTTGTGTGTAATGAAATAAAATACAGAAGGACTAAAGGAGTTTTGTTCATTATTAATCTATTAAGAAAAATACATGATATGTAAAAAAGATTTAACGTGTATCTTGGATACTTTTTCGAAATCTATACATTTATAGGAACCAATGAACCAAGAAGGCAGGCGGACTTGCAAGGCCTTCATTACCCTTTGCTATGAGGAGGCTTCAAGTGGGCAGCCTAGATTTTCTGATACAATTATTCTTTTTTTATCTCTTAAAACGCATACATCACAGACACACAAGAACACATAGCCACACACACACTCCTCAAAAGTAATGTGAACATTCGTTAACACGACTTACTGTCTTCTAGTTTGTCTACACCTAGAGCATAATCCTCCCTCAATATATTTGTCTCTCTGTCATCACCCTCAGATGGACTTAACGGTGGAGGAGTTAGTACCAAAAGCCTCAGGCTGCATTCTGGAATTTTCACCATTAGCCCAAGAGGGGAAAAAGAGTAACTTCTGTGTCTATCCTAGAGGCCTCCTTGTTGCAGACCAGACCTATGTGTGGATCCTGAGCATGCCTGCTGCCCCTTTGCTTCACCAGTCCTAGAGGAGTGAGCCGTCTGCCAAACAGCATCCTTTAAAAATGTCCCCCTTTACCCTGACCCAAACCCTGATCCCACCTACCAAGCTCCATGCAGCCAGCTGGAAGGCTGACTATGGAGAGAGAGAGAGAGAGAGAGAGAGAGAGAGAGAGAGAGAGGAAGGGCTGGCTTGGATTGAGCCTACCTCTTGTTTATATTGCATTACAATTCTTTCAAAAATTGGAGTTATATGGTATTTATAAATATTTCATTTACTGATTGATTTGAGGCAAAATCAACATGTCTTTGTTTCAACAATGGTTGTGTGAAGTCAGTTGTGTCAAGGTGTATCCTCCTAGAGGCTCCCACAAGTTAACACTCTACTTCTTCAGAATGTAATTCTGAGTAAGTCAATTACTTAATGTCCACTTGTAGGCTTAATTTATTTATCTCACATTCATTTTATTACAGATGTGTTTTAAATGCAAGCTTATGAGCACCTGAGCAACTGTGAAGCTGATTTGCTGTGCGCCGGTCACCAACTTGTCTGAGTTTGGTGAGACAGAACCCTCATGCCCAGAAAGTTACATGAAATGGATTCATTAAGTACAGATTGGCAAGAAGGGCCAACAGAGGCCTAGGATCCATTGTGAGCCGGTCCCCCAAAGCTTGAAAAAACTGCCCAGGGCAGATGGTGTCTCCCCTTTATGTGCCCCATTTGCACTGCAGTTTAGGGATGCTGAAAGGCAGCTCACCCTGGATTGTATACTCTGGGGGCTTGTGAACTGGGCTAAAGCATTGAACGACCTCCTATTTGGAGGAAGAGGGGCCGGAACAGAGCACAGATTGTTCTGGCCCGCTCCTTGCTAATTTTAGAATGTTGCATTCCCAGCACATCCTATAGTTATTCTTGAAAACTACAAGTAAAACAAAGGGAGAACTAGGTTGGTCCAAAATCCCCAGAAAATGGTGCTGCAGCAACCACATCCCATTTTCTAGACACCAGTCTCATTTCTCTCCCACTGTAAGTAAGCAGGATTACAAGGTCCCAGAGCTTCAGAGCTTCTCCTCAGTGTTTAGTATAGTATATTTTAGCATTCCTGGCCCTAGGATCCAGGCATCCCCAGAAATTCTGTATCCTTTCAGCCTTAATTCTGTGACTCTTATATGCTACATTTACTATGTATTACACATTTATTCATTTCCATGAAAATGAAACACAACAACATAAAACAAAAATGTACAAAACACTTTTTGTTTATTGTGAAGCCCATATAGAGAAAATATAAGGTAAAAAAAAAATTTCCCCAAACATCCTAAATATACTGATCAATAAATCATCACAGGAGAACACTCACATAGCCATAACAAAAGTCAAACAATCAACACATTGCCGGAGCCTAGAGTCTGCACCTCCCAGTTGTGTCCTCTGGATCATTCCTCTTTTATCCTGAGTTCTATCATAGTAGTTCAGCTTTGCTTGTTTCTAAACTTTATTGCGCTTGAATAATACAGGATGCATTATTTTGTATGTGAATTATTTTACTTAATATTATCTCTTTAAGTCCCATCTAAATTATCCTACATCAAGGCAGTTTGTTTTTGTGACCAAGTACTATCTTATCACACAGGATAATAAATATACCACAATGTACTTATCTATTCTATTAATGTCTTTAGATGTTTGGGTTGGTTCCAAGATTGAGATGTTACAGATAACATTTGAATTAACATTTGTTTGTGTATTTCTTGATGCAAATGTGCATGTATTTCTCTAGAAGTGGATTACTGAGTCTTAGGAAATGTTTGCATTCAAATTTAGTGGTTAATGCAAAACCCTTTTCTAACAATAATGTAATTAATTCTTCCCAAAGTTTCTTTGTCATCTTATTGAAAACCAGTTTTTCGCTAATTGATGTTTATTTACCACTTATAATTTATTTTAATTATAGAATTACATATTTTAAGAGTTATAAAGGAGTTTGCAAACCAAGTAGCTGTACTTTTAATCCTGCATGTGAGGAAACCAAAATTCGAGGACAGAAATAAAATTTCTAAGTATGCCTTTTAATGTAAGTAGCTTTCATCTTCTCTGCTAGATTTCATTATTCTTGGATTTCTTCATAGCCTTTAATACCTGTGTGAAATAGTATGTAAGTACATTATGTGAATTTGGAAGGAAGGCATTTTCTTTGTAGAATTTTACTCATTGTGACCTGACAAGGCTCTTCTAGTTAGAAACTAAGTAAATCATACATATACATTTATCAGTGTTTTCCTCAGATATCATCCTGACACATTCTTAACTTCAAATTTTGTATGTGTAACACAGTTTGAATTGCTTAATGTATAATTTTGTTAGGTTTTTCTGGTGGCATTTTTTCTCACTTACCTATTGTTTGTTCTCCAATGTGAAAAACCCAAACTGTGGGGAAACCAATTATAATCATTTTCTTCACATTTGTTTCTTTTCTGTACTTTGTTTTGTAGGTATCTCACTTAGGGAGAAATTATATATATATATATGTGTGTGTGTGTGTATATATATGTATAAAAATACATATATATTTAAAAAGTGGTTTTAGGACTTAATTAAGGACTTAATTTAGGACTTAATTAAGAGCAGTTAAAGTGTGGTTATAATGCTGAGAATATTTATTAATATAAGGGAAATTTAATTCAGCTTAACTATAAGCAAACTCTAGATTTTAGTTTCATTTTAGAATTAGATATTATAAAAAAACTATTTATATTGCAAGGAAAGCTATTTAGAAAGAGTTAATTTTTGTTGTTTTCTCTTTATGACACATTTATTTGACTTCTGATCTATTAGAACTTTTAGTCCATCCCTATTGAAGACAGCAATCATTGAGCAACCAATAGAGTGATGACTATTGAAAGTGAAATGCTATAAAGAAACTCACTATTATAAACATCAAGTCCTGTAATAATGAGGGGGAAATCAAATAGTAAAAAGTTATTGATGAGGTTTCACCTTGACATATACAGAGCTTGGAAGTCATCCCTCTCATCCTTCTCATCCTTACACAAGAAAAAGTGGAATAAAGTAAAAATCAATGACTTTATTTAGACCCATTAGAGACTCTAGGTACCAGGGTGAGCTGTCTCCTTGAAATCTCGAGAGATAGGTGAATAGAGAATCAAATCTGAGACAAGCTCACCTGTGTGCCACTAGACTCATAGACTGGTATATAGATGGTAATTTTGACAAACTGCTGGAGGCTGAATGTGAACTAGTATGAGAGTGGGAAATTCCTGGGGGCCACAGTCTTAGGTTGTTCTTCATACTCTCCTGGGATTCATTGTTCATGCCTCTAAGAACACTACCATGTTCTCATGGTGAAAAGCTAATTACAAAAATTCTCTTCTGTATCTAGCAGGGGGAGAGTTGAAGTAAATTACTGTGAATTACTCCTACATTCTATTCTGTGATACCTCTCTCCATTATGGAAAGACAAATTCTTAGCACAAAGTGCACCAAATTTGCTATAGCCTAAGACTGTCTCAGAAATCCTGTTTTGTTTTGTTTTTTTCTATTAACCAAACACTTGCAGAGGAGAAAAACAGTGATGTTTATTGTTTACCCCCCTCCCCCCCCCCCCCCCCCCCCCCCCCCCCACACACACACATACACAACACACACATAGAGAGAGAGAGACCAGAAACTTGGCTGGTAAGAATTTCTTACTCTTTTTGCCAGCATACCAGGTTTCCAGGTCTTCTTTCTCTCTAGCTTTTAGAAGAATGGAACAGTTTTTGTTGACCCTGTTCACCATGCCATAATTGTGGGAGGCCAAGCAACATTTCAAAAGAAAATCATCGTCCTCTCTTTTATGAAACCATAGGCAAAGGTTTCTCGATTTTGCAAGATGCTGCCCAATGGGCTGATTAGGGACCCAAATTAACATTTTCCATCCTAGCAGAAGCAAAAGTACACATAACAAAAGACACTAGTCACCTCATTTAACACCCAATATCAACTTGGCAAGGCTGAAACTTTTCCCCATTGGTTCCTGTTGTCTTTGATCTACTCAAGATTGGGAGGGGGTGACTTTAACCAGGAATTCAATGGGTGGTCTCTGGGCAAGATGAAGAGTGTTCATCTTGAATCAGTACTGTTAAACTTCTTTCAGGGATCACTGAATGTGACCTTATAAATAAGGAAGGTTCTCTGAGTTAGGCCTGCTGGACTTCCATCAACAATTCTGTTATGCACATCCATGTGAAGAGACCACCAAACAGGCTTTGTGTGAGCAATGAAGCTTTTTAATCACCTGGGCGCAGGTGGGCTGTGTCCAAAAGAGGAGTTGGCAAAGGAAGATAGGGGCGGGGTAGTTTTATGCAATTTGGGTAGGTAGTGGAAAATTAGAGGGGGTTGTTCTCTTGTGGGCAGGGGTGGGGGTCACAAGGTGCTAAGTGGGGAGCTCCTGAGATTCATTGTCCAGGAGAAGGAACTTCACAAGGTCAATTGATCAGTTAGGGTGGGGCGGGTACAAATAATCACAATGGTGGAATGTCATCAGTTAAGGCAGGAACTGCCTATTTTCACTTCTTCTGTGGTTCTTCAGTTGCTTCAGGCCATCTGGATGTACATGTGCAGGTCACAGGGGATATGATGGCTTAGCTTGGGCTCAGAGGCCTAACAAATTCCTTCAGAGATCCCCTCCACATATAGAAACACACACACAAGGACAAGATGGACAGAAGGTGATATTGTTTAGCTGTGTCCCCACCCAAATCTCATCTTGAATTATAGTTCCCATAATCCCCACATGTCGTGGGAGGGACCCAGTGGGAGAGAATTAAATCATGGGGGTAGTTACAGCATGCTTTTGTGATTGTGAATGAGTTCTCATGAAATGTGATGGTTTTACAAGGGGCTTTCCCCACTTTGTTCAGCACTTCTTCTTCTGGCTGCCATGTGAAGAAGGACACGTTTGCTTCCCCTTCTGCCATGATTATAAGTTTCCTGAGGCCTCCCCAGCCCTGCAGAATTGTGAGTCCATTAAACCTCTTTCCTTTATAAATTACCCAGTTTTGGGCAGTTCTTTACAGCAGTGTGAAAATGGACTAATACAGAAGGCTTTCCAAATTAAGATCCCTAACCAAGAATTCCCAGAGTATCCCTTCCAAACTCTCCTCCTATTGTCGTCCTGAGAAATCTCCCTGAAATCTTCCTGATAGAGGAGAAGTCTTCTGAACCAAGACTCTTCCTACTAATTAGGGAGGGCCATCTGAGACCCCTGAAAGAGCCAAACCCAGACAGACACCCTGCGATGAGGCTATAGACAGACACTCCACCATGGGGCTACAGAGTCAATCAGGAGAAGGAAGGAGGCATTGTCAATGCCTAGGATTGAACTCACAGAACCAGACATCCCATAATAGGGCTACAGCTACAGACATTTCATGACTGGGCTACAGACTGATACCCTAGAATAGGGCTACAATTATGGAACATATCCCCAGAACAATTTTTCTACTGGAATTAAATCCATGCACAGAGTCAGCAGCACCCCACCGGTAGAGACATTACCAGAGTCAGCCCCCAGTCCAAGAAAACTAAGCAGCCTCTTGGGCTGGCCTCTGAATCCATTACTGGAGGGAAGCTACCAAACCATGGGCAAGTTGCCACAAGGGCAATCCTGGATGAGCTCCCAAAATTTGTAACCACCCAATGAGTTCACCTTGTCTGCTGCTTAGACAGAGCCAATTTATCCAAACAGGGAAATTGCAATAGAGAAATAATAATTCACACAGAGCTGGCTGTGCACGAGACCAGAGTTTTATTGTTACTCATACCAGTCCTCTCACTTGTTATTTGTAAACTTTCTTCCTATGAAGGTTTCAGGGGCTTTTGTCTAGTGCTGTAGTCAGGTTTTATTCAAGAGCAAGTCATAAGAGTGCAGTGAAACTAGCTTTAAAAGAAAGGGACATTATTCCAAGCCTTTCTGAGAGCCTCAGTTGGTCTGTGTTGATATGAAGACATCAGGATGGCTTCCACTCAGCTGCAGGGTCTGCTCTGAGATCACATGATTGTATTTTAATTCCATGTTCTGTGGTTTGTCTGATGTGGAAGCATCTGTGGAACCTGTCTAAGCCTCACTATAATTTGAAATCATAGCAGTACCTGGGTGCATGTCTACTGTGAAATCCATAGCATTCTCATGTCACTGAGGCTGATCCATCCAAACCAGTGTGATCATTGAGCAGTTGCTGGGTTAAACCTTAGTGTTAGGAGAGAGATGATCATGGGCAGTAAAACAAATGAATGACCCCTGTTGTGAAGGACACATGAGTTCCTCATACTATTAATATTTGTTAATATTGTTTCACTAAGTTGTATTAAGTATTAAGTTTTCTCAATGTATTTATACTGTTTAATGAATGTTACCCATTGGATCTAGTAATCAAATACAACTGCCATTTATTGTCTTTACTACATTGTTTGACAATGTGTAGAATATAAATACATGAAAAAGAAAATCATCTTCAGAGAGCCAAAACCTTGCTGGGTAAACAACATATTAAATAACTAGAGGCTTGAGAATTTGAACTTTCAGGAGATTTGAGCTGCCAGGAACAGGAAATCCAAATCAAAGCGGTCTAAGGGTGATGAGCTTTATGGTTTCCCACAAGCCAACACCCTGAGGTCAGGAGCAGAGTCTCACAGCTGCCCTTCTGCTTCAGGAGTGCTTCTGGTTTGGATTCTCTTTGCTGACTTTGTTCTTAAGTTGGGGGAAAATAACTATGGCAGCATTAGAGCCCACATCTGTGTAATGCCACTTTCAGAGAGCCTATTTTTTATTTTTTTGTTCAGAGTCAGAAAATATTTCCCAGAGTGTTCAGAAACTGTCCCTTACTGCCAGACCTTATCAATATGTTCTTTCCTGCATAACCCCCACCTCAGGGGGACATCCACGCTGAGTGGCTCTAGCTTGCCATGCACAGGCCTTATAGAGGCAGTGTGCATAGAGTTGCATGGTTGGGACTGTTCAAGCAGGCAGAACTTCCTGGCATGAAGGCCTAGACTTCACAGCATGCTCAGTGTGAGGACAACCCTAATTCATACAACAGCCCACACCTCAGGATATTGGGAGACCCAGTGTTCACAGATTCATGCTCCTTCTCCTTATTGCACATGTAAAACATCCATCTCCACAAAAAACATACTGAGTTTCTAGTCAAACAGAGAAACCCAAAGCCTCATCCAGTACTGCATCCAAAACCAAGTCCAGAATCTCTGGCTCGTGTAGCTTCTGCTCTGTCATGTTCCTCCTATCACCACAAAACCCACCCTGCAACACCCAACATGTAGGGATATTGAAGGAGGAGATCACAGTATCAAAACGTCACTCATATGAAGCAACATGAAAAACACACTCTGATGACCAGTTGTTGCCAGTTCCCCTGCCCAGGTACAGAGTGGACACCTTGTTCAGCAAGTCCAGCCTCCTGGTACTGTTCATTCTGAGAATCTCCACTGCCCTGAGGCCCATGCAGCTCGAGTCTGCCCTGAGAAGGCTCACCTTGCCCACTGAATTGCAGCTGAGGTGCCGGATGTCCTTCCTGATTCTACTTTAATCACCTAAATCTTATTGCTGCAAACTGAGCTGATGGAGATGTTATGCGGGTGCTCAACTTAGAAGTACACAAGCCAAGACTTGGATTTCTTTGGCAGTCTGAATCCTTTAAATGGTTCCTATCTTCTTCTAGTCAACTAATGGTCTTGTCTACCCCTTTCCTTTGAGTCTGGAAATTTCTGTCTCTTAGCAACATGCTACTGCCACTGTTCCCCTAGGATCAAGCTTAACAAACTCAGCTTCCTTCTAGCCACAGGTATGGGGCATTTAGATGAAAAAAAGATCCTGGAATCGGGATACATTTGAGCTGTACCTTCTCAGAAACTGCCTTGCCCTCTGTCAGGTCAACAGTGCCTAAGAGGGGGTGCTTGGCAGGTGATGTGATTTGGCTCTGTGTCCCCAACAAAATCTCATTTCAACTTGTAGTAATCCCCATGTGTTGTGGGAAGGACCTGGTGGGAGATAATTGAATCATGGTGGTGAGTTTTTCCCATGCTATTCTTGTGATAGTGAATAAGTCTCATGAGAGCTGATGGTTTAATAAAAAGGAGTTCTCCTGCACATGCTCTCTTGCCTGCTGCCATGCAAGACGTGCCTTTGGTCTTCCTTTGCCTTCCACTATGATTGTGAGGTCTCCCCAGCCATGCAGAACTGTGAGTCCATTAAACCTCTTTTTTCTTATAAATTACTTGGTCTCAGGTATGTCTTTATTAGCAGCGTGAGAACGAACTCATACAGCAGGGTTCAAATTTGTTTCCTATCTCATCTATCTCCTGCTAAACTTTGCACCTACCTACCTAGTCTCCTGACACAGATTTTTACTTGGGATCAAACGGCATCTTTTTACCCCCAAGAAATGGCTTAAGTTTCTTTCTTCCTTTTGAAATGTATTCCACTGATGAAGAGGGTTTTGGTCTTTCTTGCCATTTTACTTTCAGACAGGTCATCTTCAGCCTAAAACCTTGCTGCTTCTTGACTTGTGGTTTGAGGAAGACCACAAATCAACACATGCTGATGACAATGCTGAACTTCAGCTGAGCCTTTGTGCTCCTGGAAATCCCCCTAGCCTGCCCCCACATATTGCCAAATAAGAGCCACCTCTATCCTTCCTTATGGCACTCATAAGGCTACATTTAACTCACTTGTTTGGCTGCCTTAAAACGTCAGGCAGGACCCTCCCTTTTTTATTAATGAGTATTCTCCCTTTCACAATTGCCTGAATACTGTCCTCTCCTAAATGTCTGGTTTCCTGCCATATTCCCAAATGCAGCAGTATTGTTTGGCCCATAACACAGTGCTTTAATCCATTTCCCAACCTAGCAGATGGGGATCCTTGCTGCCTCTCTCCCTAAGTTAGTTCGACATTTTAGTCTATTATGTTAGCACTCCCAATTTTAAGTTCTATGTTGACTTAAAATCTCTATTTTAAGTTCTGTATTGACTTGGAGTTTTTAAGATGAAGGTGATAGAAACAGAAAGGGAAATTGGCATTAATAATGAAAGACACTTATGAGTTTACCACTTGGGGATCTGAGACAGGGAGGCCTCAGCTTGTGCTCAGTCAGGGTCCAGTTCTGATTCTCTGGGATGCTCGAAGGTCTGCCCTCTTATGCACGTCCATTTAAGCCCGGACTGGCAGAGAGATGATCTGTTTTGTATCCATGGGAATAAATGAAGATCTCCCAATGAGAACAGGCAAAGAGGCAATTCACCCAGAGCTGCTCTAGCAAGGGGGCCAGCCACCATCACTGCATTTGGCCAAGAATCATAGGCAGGCAGAGGAGAGGGGAAGCTTCACAGTGGGAAACAGGTGAGCCCTGTTGCAGTACAGACAGCCTGCCTTGGAAAGCTGAGGTGGCGCACTAGGAGAGGGGTTGCCTACGTGATTGGTTAGGGAAGCATATTTAGCTTTCGCTGGTTGGTCCTTAGTTGAAAGCAGGGACAATATCAGGGAAGCTGCCAGTTATTAATCATGTGCTAGCCATTTGGGACTAATTATTACAGGAGTTATTGTTTAGCCTCCTGAACCAGTTGTTAGGGTGATCTGGCTTCCTATGAGTCTGACTCATAGATCTCAGGCTGGTTTCCTGGGCTGGTACTGTAGTGTGTGAGTCGGCTTCCTGAGCAGGTTGCCACAACTTTTGGGTCAGAGTGTTATTTTTATGTCTGGTCTGGCCATTGCCCATTCATATCTCTGCCAGTCATTCTCAGTCTTTCACATCTTTGTGTTAAAACATGGAGAGAGAGAGAGGAGAAGGAGGAGAAGAAGAAGGAAAAGGAGAAAGAAGAGAAGGAGGAGAAGGAGAAGAAGAAGGAAGAAGGAAGAAGAAGAAAGAAGAAGAAGAAGCAGAAGCAGAAGCAGAAGAAGAAGAAGAAGAAGAAGAAGAAGAGGAAGAAGAAGAAGAAGAAGGGGAGGAGGAGGAGGAGGAGGAGAAGGAAGAGGAAGAGAAAAAAGAAGTGGGGGGGGGAAGGGAGGAGAAAGAAGGGAAGAGAGAGGGAGGATGAGAACCAAAAGATAATTTTTCTAGAGGCCACAGGGAGATATCTTGATGCTTTTATTTGGCCTTAATTGTTCTACAAGCCCATTGCTAAGACCCACTGATGGGCAACAGGTTGTGACTGTAGTTAAATTCATTGTGCCCAGGGGTCTAAGAAAGAGTTTATGCTTTCCCAGAGGCAGACAGGTTGTCTGGGGGAATAGGTATCTGACTACAATAAAGATTCTATCAGAAGAAGAAAAAACACTGCCACAACATTTTGTCCTTCTGGATAATTGTTTTACATATCCATGTTAAACAATTCAACTTTAAATCTGTCACCAACTGTCTGGAACACTTTTGGGAAGAAAAAGATTCCATGTCTAGCGTTCCATTTTCAGAGGTGCCCCCAGAGCACTGTTACACATGGAAGCATTTCAACTTCCCAGTAGAGCTGGTGCTATTATTTACACATGGTGTGACCCATGGGGACTGTGGTGCCCATAGTTGTTGTGAAACAATGGATGTTGCCTAAGGTTTCTGAATTTCATCCACATTTATTTTGTTGTTACAAAGTTAGAAAAAAGATTCCCTAAATAACCAAATCCTTTGCAAAGTGCTTCGGTAAATTTAAGATCCAGTTGTTAAATATTTCCTTATTTGTGCTACAAAACTTGTAAAAGACACCATAAATTAATCTCATTGTTAATTTTTAAATGTTTTCTATAAAAATATTTTAGTCATAAAAACAAATATTTTCTCGTTTATTTGTATATTCACTAGTCTAAAAAACTAGCTACTGAGCAACATCAGCAATGAAAATATATTGTTTTGTCTTTCGTAATATCAAAAACTACATCAACAATTATTCTCGAGAAGGGTTGGAAAATAACTTTAAATATGCATACCTGTTACAACTTTGAGATAAATAAAAAATTTTTTTCTTGCTTTGTTTTGGGGAAAATCTGATTCCCACTATGAACGCTAGGCATGTGTGGAGAAAACAGGATGCAGGAACGCCATGAAGTCAAAGTATTTAGGCTGCGTATACTGATCAAAATGATTTCAAAATGATCTTCAAGCTTAATGTAATTTAAAGCCAAAATATATTTGTCATTTTTCTTCTACATGGATGTATACATTCATGATATACATAAAACAGATGGAAAAGAAAAATAAACATTGAGTTGCTAGTCCTATGTGTCAGTTAGTCCCCAGATGCACACACTTGTGTTTCTTGGTTTTCCAACCTTTCTAGTATGTTAATTTGCTGTCATCAGCCACTCTCTGCTGAAGAAGGCTCCATGACATCTCCCCAGCTCTTTTTATTCATCTTGATAAGCCAAATCTCTGCCCTCCATTTTCAGGAAACACCTCTAAAATTATTTTAAAATCTGTTATCCTAATGAAGCATTAAGTTTAATATTTGTAGATCATCTATATTTTGCCAGACACTGTAGTAGCTGATGGGTTTAATGATAAACACAGCACATGTGCTCTTAGGACCTTTAAGCCAGTGAGAGAACAATGGTGGTACACATCAGTAAGTACTAGAGGAACATAAGACATGAGCAGAAGACAGAGAAGGAACACGTGGCTCATGTGTGAAAGACAAAAAGAAATAGCCAAAGTGTGTGGTGTAGAGAAATCTATTCTATATGAGAAAACGCATGTCCACAGTGGAGACCCAGAAAACAATGCAGTTCCATGATGGAATACACAGATATTTGATGCGACCCATGTGCAGAATGGACTCAGGAAGCTGGCCAGAGACCTGATAAATGAGAGCACACAGGCGATGGGAGGAGTCCTGGAGACAGACCCCTGAGTGAGGGGAGTTGCTGAAGAGTTCTAATCTGGAGAGGAGATAGAGGTGTAGTGAGGAGCCAAATGTGTGAAGAAATGTAGGAAGTATCCACTCATTGGTTCTCACATACCTTCAACACACATTAGGTGGTAAGTACTTGTGTTGTAGTTGGAAGTCATTATGAAACTGGAAGGCTCAGAGATACCCAGGGAACTCCTGAAGACACACCCTGAGGGACATAGAGTCTTGTGTGGGAGACTTATGGCATAAGAGGCAGACATAGGTGAACTATCAAAGGGCTGTGCAGGTTAAGAGCCGTGCAAGATCCAAGGAGAGTTAAGTAATGTGAAGTAAGAGGAAGAAGATCTTAATGGAAGGAGGGTCCATGTAGGGTTAAGTACGGAGGTAATGGGTGGGGGTAGATTATGGGACTGTAAGAAAATGTGCCTCCATGCAACTTGACTAAATGAAATAGGGCCTAAAAGTTTGGGATTAAAAGTAAGTTACTCAAAATAGCAAATCCCATTTGAATGCTATCTTGGGGAAAAAAATAATGACCTTCCTCAGTTACTACATGTTTGGATGTATTAATGTCTTTATTTGTCCTTTATTCAATGCCCAGTATGTGCCAGACCCAGTTCTGGGCCTTGGGACACATCAATAGATTATTTAATAGACTACCTGCTCTCAAAGAGTGTGAATTCTGGGTAGTATGCACTGCCTAGATCATAAATAGACTTTGTGATCTCCTGAATGTGTAAATTAGAGTTAGTGAATGTCTTTGTATTTGTTACTACATCTATCTGTGAGATAGAGGAATCAAAAGAAATGAATGAATGCTCATTACATGTGTAATGTATACCAAGAATTATGACTTTATACTATATATATTTCAGTTAATAATCAGAAAAAAAGTCTAAGATATAGATACTATGTTTTCTAATTTTCTTAAAGAAGAAACTAAAGTTATGCTCAGAGAGGTGTTTTAATCCAGTAACCATTAAAATTAAAATGAAAGTTTATCAGAATCATTGGATATATGATCAAAGCACAAAATGAATGATGTTAGTGTAAACCAGTGAGAAGCAACCAAGAAATACAGATGCAGGAATACACCACTTGTAATGGAAATAAAACTATGGGTTCACCCAGGAATCAAGGTAACAAAGTGTTTATCAAAATATGGAGAACATATATAAAATGATATTGAAGATATTAAAGTATTAAAGAATGTTTTAATTTAAAATGACGTAGTCCATATTTAATTGTGGTAAGAATCAAAGTTATGAGGATTTTATTGATGGACAAATCAATCTATACAACTTATTTCCAAATAAATAATAAGAATTTGACACATGATTCTAGAATGCATTTGGAGTAAGAAAACTCAAATAAGAGAGCAAAGTTTATGAAAAAGTTTAACAAGTAAGGTGGACATGACCTGCTACATATTACATTTATTTTAAAGCTATAACAAGATTAACCTAGTAATGAATACGTACATCAAAGGAATAGAAGAGAGAATCAAGAAAATATGTGTATATCTCAAATGAAAATTGTTAGTAGAACATGTAAAAATGTACTTTATGATTTGAAAAGGAAAGTATATATCAGAAAAAATATAAAAAGAACAACTCATAAAGAAAAAAATTAGTCTACATCAATCTAAAAATCTCATTTTGAAAAAACATGCTATAACAGAAGCTAAAATATAGAAAGCATTTGGGAAAAATATTTATAACATCTATAATAAACTGATCAGTATCCAGGATATTAAAGTAATTTATCAAAATGAGAAAGCAAACAAACAATCTGATAGATAAGTTGCCAAAATATAAACAAGAAGTTCACACAAGAGGCATGTGTGACTCATAAACATCTAAAAGATTCTCAGTCTCCCTAGTAATCAGAGTCACAGACATGCAGCCAACACTGAGAAACCTCTTCACACAAATCAGATTGGCAAAAATACAACAATGTCATAATACCAAATGCTGCTGAAGATGTGGAGAGATAGCTTGCTTGCTTGAGGGCCCACAGATTGGCATGACTTTAGAAAGCAATTTAGAAATATCTAGTAAGTTTGAAAAGGGGCACACTCTAAGCCCAGCATTTCTGCTTGTGAACACATCCTCTATTCACTCTTGTGCTGACCACCACACTGTGATTAAATATGACATTGTCTGTAATAGTGCAAATGTGGGAACCATTCAAATGCCCATCTATGGAGAATGGTTGCATGTCCAATATTAAGAAAACAAAGGGCTCTTTGAAGCATCCATGAGTTTCCATCCTGTGACATTTGCCTCCTTGTGACCAGGGTCATGTAGTTTATAGGAAAGTACAGCTTCCTAGGGGCAAAGAGCAGGGAGGCTGGGGTGGACCAGCTGCCTGCTGTCTCTGACTGGAAGCCACTACCTTTAGGGCAGGGACTCCGACTACTTCATTTGCCACTGGATCATCTGGGTTTTGGTAGGTGGACGGTGGGCAGGTTACAGATGAGAAAGAGTGGAGACGATGGACTCAGTGTTGGGCATGGTGCTCTAGACAGGCCCATTCATCTCGGAGGAGACTTTCAACAGACTCTTGAATATGAGGGTTTGGACTTTTGCAGAAGGGTCCAAGACAGAAATTACATGTGGAAGTCACTAGTATATGTGGGTTTACAGTTGTTACTCCTGTTGTCAGTTTGGAAGAAAGTTGCAGGTAAGTTAACTTTCATGTATGTGTACCAAGGAGAAGGCCTTGGCAGATCTTTCAGTTTTACCCTTTTGGGCACAGACTACAAAGACTCGATTTCCTTCCACTTATTTCCCTCCCACCATCCCTTGTAAATGCCTAACCACAGAAAGGCCAAGGGCTGTGACGTGTCAAGATGTACAAAATGCAAACAGCAGGGCTTTCAGAAACCAGTAACAGAACTGTACTCCCTCAAGCTCTGCTCCTTCCCCAGATCCATGTACCCCTCAGACTCAATTCCAGAGAAAGGTGTTTGATGATTTCAAGGATTGATAAGAAAGAATATAAAGGGAAATTAAACTGAAGATATTTGAAGTTAGATTTTAAGTTTTAATCAGGTACATTTATTAGGGAAAAGAAAGAAAATATTAACATGCAATTTTATTCCAAACATGAACCAGGAAGATTCAAAATTTTAGGCTTCTGAAGATGAGGGAAAATGCAAGATATTAATTTATCAATCTGTGTATTGGTGCCTGTGTGTGAATGTGTAAGGCAGTGTGTGATAAGATTCACATAAGTGAGGGCGCCAACTTGACGGGTATGTTAAGCAGTGCATGGCCATGCTCCCCACCACTTATGAAGTCTCCTAATGTTCTCAAAGTATCACCTGCTGACAGCTTCCATTGGACAGAATGTCTTGAAAATCTTCTTGTCAAAGCACATCACATATACAAATTATTATCACATGACTTGATAGTCAGTCCTTAAATTATGAACACAGTTGTCTCAAAAAGGTCATTTATCAGTTGCTTAGGTCTCAAATACCAATTTTCTAGAAAGATATTTCAAATAATAGTTAGATGCTAAAAGAAGCCTAGCTCAATACTTCATCGATTGTAATTTGAGAAAGAGGAAAGTTTCCATAGTGCTAAAAAGAAGTGAAATTCAAGAACTCTGTGTTTGAGAGCTGAAGCCAGACTCATCAGAACAGGAAGACTTGACCAATGTAATACAAAGAAGCTTCTTCGCCCAGACCCAAGGGCTCTGTCTGCAGTATTATGAAGCGGAAGTGGGGTATCCTGGAGAGGACTTGGGAAGTAGAAAGAGGCCAGGTTTGGGGACCAGGAGATTCACCTCCCAAGCTTAGCCCTGCTACCAACTGGCCAGGTGCCCATGGGTAAATAGCTTTCTCTCTCTGGGTATTTTTAGTTTGTTGTTAGTCCATAAGATCCATAAGATGAAGAGTTCAAATTACATAAATTATAAGATCTGGATCTTGTGTATCTTCCTTTTTTCTTTCCAGCAAATAGTGTTGTGCCTATCATGGGGGATGAAAACTCAACAAAGCTGTGGGCTGAGTATTTACTGGATGTGTTTATTCATGATTTAACTTAATATTTTCTCTCTCCCTCCCTTCCTCTCTTTCTTTCTCCTCTCTTTGTCTCTGTCTCTGTTTTGAAAACTTAAAAATCTTATACAGAGGAGGTACCCCATTCATAACGCTTAGATGTTGGGCTATGTGGGCTTCCAGAAGGCAGCTCATAGGACAAATACCAAGTACCTGATTCCAGGTGTCAGGCTTGCCTGAGGATGGCAAACTGAAACAAACTACAGGGCTAGGCCCCTCCTTTCCTGTCATCGCGGGAATAAGTAAGGATTAATCAGAGTAAGGATTAAGGTTAAATATTCTAAAATAATTGCTTAAAACTGTTCAAGTTTTTAGAGGTTTTTTTTTCAGGTTTAATTGTTATACAAAAATTGCACATATTTCATACATACATTTTGATGAGTTTAGACATCTGCATACACCCATGATACTGTCACCTCAATCAAGGTACTACATTTCCTTGTGCTTTTTTCTTCTTTCAACAAGAATACAACATGAGATCTACCGTCTTAACATATTCTAAAGTACACAATACGGTATTATTAACTATAGGTATTATGTTGTAGACTAGATATCTAGAACTTACTCATTTTTCCTCACTTTTTACCCCTTGAGTGACCATGTGACCTAGCAATCCCACTTCTGCATATAAATCCAAAAGAATTAGAATTAGGATCTTGAAGAAATATCTGTACTTATATGTTCATAGCAGCATTAGTCACAATAGCCAAGATATGGAGGCAATCCAAATATCCAACAACAGATGAATGAGTGAAGAAAATGTAGCACATACATGCAATTGAATATTATTCAGCCTTAAAAAGAAAGAAATCCTGACATTTGAGATAACATGGATGAATCTGGAGGACATTATGCTAAGTTATTCAAGTTCACTACCAGTAAAATCATGTCATGAAATAAGGGCATTGTGAGGGAAAGCACATTCCAGCTCAGTCTCTGAATGTGCCCTGGAGGCAGACACACCCTGGGACATCAAGTGTCCCTTCTTTGTTCTTCATGGTATTGTATGAGGTGTGCATTCACACAGGCAGATTTTCATGGGAAGGCCCAGGATGGAGCACGCTTTGATGACCCTAACAAGCAAGCTTAGTTCATTGGTAAAGTAGGGCAAATTATATGATATGCATTTAGTTTATATGTATTTATTTTATTTACTTATACTTCTTATGTGCTTTTCAGCAAGTTTCCTTATGAAATTGTCTCTGATTTCGCTTCATTGTTTGGTTGATACTTCTGTGTTTTCAAAAATTATTTTAATTTTTTCTTTTTTTTTTTTGAGACGGAGTCTCGCTCTGTCGCCCAGGCTGGAGTGCAGTGGCACAATCTCAGCTCACTGCAAGCTCCGCCTCCCGGGTTTACGCCATTCTCCTGCCTCAGCCTCCCGAGTAGCTGAGACTACAGGCGCACGCCACCTCGCCCGGCTAGTTTTTTGTATTTTTTTTTTTAGTAGAGACGGGGTTTCACCATGTTAGCCAGGATGGTCTAGATCTTCTGACCTCGTGATCCGCCCGTCTCGGCCTCCCAAAGTGCTGGGATTACAGGCTTGTGCCACCGTTAATTTTTTTCTTCTTTTCAACTTTTATTTTCAAATCAAGGGTACATGTGAGGTTTGCCTTACCTGCATTATGAAATGTTTTCACTTCACATTTAATAAAAATGAATATAAATAAACTGGGCACAGAAGTGGGGATATCCAGATTTATAACACATGATTCTTATTCAGGATGAAATTAAAGTAAAAATATTAATAGTTACTGCTTGGAGTATTTCCTACACGTCAGGCCCTCTGCTACATGATTTGTCTCTAGCACTATTAATCCCCAAATGACTGTACAGGTTAATACTTTTATTCCTACTGTCAAAGATGAGTGTCTTGGTTAATGTCGTTAGATGTACAAACAAAAATAGAGACTGCCTGTCTAAAATTGAATTTTAGGTAAACAACAAGTAATTCTTATATAAGAATAGGGACATCCTTATACTAAAACATTATTTGTTGCTTGTCTGAGATCTAGGTGCCCTGTATTTTATCTAACAATCTTACACTCAAGGCCACAATTAAAGCCACTTTGCCTGATACCATCCAGCTTATTTCAGTGAAAAATCAGAATCTGACCTGTGTTTGTCTGGTTCTAAAGCTTATTTTTAAATTTTTTTTCAGCCCATTTTCCTCTAAAAAGGAAATAGGTCAATGCAAATCAGAAACATAGGTGGATAAAAAGTCCTGATTTTTATAGAACACATTTTTTTCTTTTTTTTTTCCTTTTCTTCTTCTTTCTTTCTTTTTTTTTTTTTGGACCTCAGTGATAAAAATAATGTATGTTTTCAGTGTACTGTCCTCAATGTTGAATATTGCCCAGGGGGCTTCACTCCCTTTTTTTCTCCATGTATTCTATGAGATCAGTATCTTTCTCATTCAAAGTTAATTCCAGATGTCCCTTTCTTTACTCTTAAACCATGAAATAATATTATTCTTTTCCATTAGTCTTTGATGATTACATCAAAACAGTAGACTTTCTGAAGATGAGGGATTCGGCATGAGGGTTGGTTGGCCGGGCTGTGGCAGGATTGGTGTGCTGGGAATGCTCACCCTTAAGGGGGTTACAAGACTCCTGGCGTGAGTCTGTGGAACCCACTTCCTCACTGTCTTGCGCATGAAGTCATCCCATCCCAGCGACTCTGGTTCTGTCTTGTGGATAAAGAAAAAGCAACAACAACAACAACAACAATCTAGCCTTCTTCTAAATTTGACTTTTAAATCCTTTATTTATTTATGTATTTAATTTTAGTGTAATTTTATTTAACTAGATATCACCTTCTCAAGTGTAATTTCTTTCTTTTTTGCTATGCTTCTTCCATGGCTCAGCATAGATTTCAGATGTTTCCAAGAACCTTTCTTTACTGAGGACTGGGTGCGGGGGACATAGGGATTTTGCCTGGTGTGTTTTGCATAGTCCTGTCCTTTCAGCTGGACTTGGTTTACCAGTGTAAACAGGGGCTTGGCATTTTTGTCTTATCCATGGCCTATATCCTTGCATTACAGTCTTATCTTTAGGCTGTGTCTCTATTTAAGCCCAAATTGATGTACTTTATTCATTTGGTTTATTCATGTTTCTTTTCTTCTCCAAAAAATGTTTATTGAGCCTCTATTTGCCATTCCATGCTATGTGTGATTATGGCTCAAGCTATGTGAAGGACTAGAAAGTGTCTTTTATGAAGCCCAATCTGAGTGATGTGTTCCACAAGAGTTTATCCCTCCAAGTACCCAGAAAGAGATATGTATTGTTATTCCCTTCTAAAGGTGATAAAACCGAGGTCCACTGTCTCATGAGTAGCATTTACCAGTGCCAGAATGAAAGCCTAAGGGGAATGACTCAAAGCCCTACTGTGTCTGTGGACTGAACTCACAGCCAGACACAAAGCAGTGCTCCCAAAAGGAGAGAGAAGAAAAACAAACACCAAAAGAAGATTGATTGTTGTAATTCCTTTTTATCTTGCCAACAGAATCTTCACTGACAAGCCCAAGAGGCAGGAGGGGAGACAAAAGGATTTGTTGTGTCTTTCTCTCTATGCTGTCATGTTTCCTGCCTGAGTCCTATGAGGGGACACCACCACAGGGGCCCGGTGAGGCAAGCACCACGATGTCAAAGTCTGCCTTGCATATCTTTGCTCGTGTCACCTCTTCTTTTCTCTACTTCCAAATTCTCTCTATCCACTTCTTGAACTCTTCTTTTTAGCCCAGTTTAGCCTGTCATATGCAAGTGCCTTCCCCTGTCCCCATTGCCCCAAGGATCCATTCCCTTGACTTGCAAGTGTCTTTTTGAATTTCCTGCTAATTTGAACGGACGAGATGGAAATGCATCTTAAAGATTGGGTAGGAGGCCAGCCATGACAATGCCCGATGCCCAGACTTGGGAGAGTGGTTGGGTGCTGCAGGAAAGAGGTGGTTCTCGGTCCCAGTGTCAGCTTGTGTTTGGAAATGTCTGCATATTTTATGATTTCACTACATTGGACAGATTCTGACATCTGATCAACACTCCTGTGTAGTTCTGGTTGCGTCAGGGCTCCCAAGGAACTCTGTCTTTCCGTCTTCCACTGGACAGTTTGTGGTCCCAGTTGTTAATCTATAATCCCACTCTTGATAAGAGAAATAATAAATAATTTCTCTATCATTATACTCTGTAAAGAATATCAAATACCAGATAAAATTTCCTTTAATAATTTTTTATCACCTGTGCTTTATCCTCACATAATTCTTTCCATTATTTTGCCACATTGTTATATCTACATTTTTAAAGGTACAATGCAATTCCTATTTTTCAAGTGAAGAAATTGGAACTTAGAGAAAATGGGTAAGGCAGCAGCACTGCATTTTGAATCAAGACTGTCTGATTTCAGAACCTTATATCCTAACTACAAGAAAATGTATTTACTTTGCCTTGTTTGCCTATCCCAGAAGATTCCAACTTGGAAATTTTTGGAAACTATTGTATTATAGCATTCACTGCCCTTCTCACCCAAGCAATAATTGTTTCGTTGTCACTTGTGTGTAAACCAATGTGAGGCTCATTTTCCTAATTTGCAAAGTGGGATAAGAATACAGATCCTACAGGGTTACTTTGAGTCACAAGTTAAAAGTAAGTAAATGTGCTGTTGGAACTTTGAGTACAGACAGAGCTATGCACCCATAAAGAGTGAAATACCAGATCTTTCTTCACTCAAACATTACCCATGTTGATTTATAAAAAAGAAACAGTGATTTCACCCTGCTCGATCACTGCGAGGCTTGATGGGATGGTAGATAAAAAGAAAAAAGAATGAAGTGTAGGAAATATGCACTTCCTCTTTATGGTTATTATTTTGTTTTTGTTTTTTTTCTTTCTGTTCAGACTCTTCAATTGTGAGTCAGATCATAAATCACTGCTTCACTTATGGGTTTTGGTGGAGCCAAAGTGTATGACTTGAGAGTCTATTTACAACATCTTTTCCCTTTACCTGGCTCTGTTGGACTTCAAAAGGCTATTTCCATGTGCAGGATAGAATATGGAGCTGGAACACTAGGTATTCCTGGTTTATTTTTGGCATCAAGCCTCTCACTGGAAAAAATAGAAATTATTAAGAGGTTTCAGCACATTTTAAAAGCATATAAAATCAAAGTTATTCAATACTGAATCTAGGGACAACAATATATTTGGAGATTTATTAGGTCCCAACATGTATCTTTTAGTTTGCCTTTTTTTATCCCAAATAAGTTTAATTTAAAATATAATCATTATAATTATATTATATAAGAATATGAACCATGTTGCCTTGGATCAAGCAGTGTTTCAGCATTGGACATCTTCCAAGAGACTCTGAGTGAGGCACATTCAAGATGTTCTGCAGATGCGTCTCACAGGTTGATCCAGCATACAGAGGTGCTTTAAAAAGGTAACTGAGTTGGCCAGACATAGTGGCTCACTCCTGTAATCCCAGCACTTTGGGAGGCATAGGCGGGTGGATCGCAAGGTCAAGAGATCAAGACCATCCTGGCCAACATGATGAAACCCCGTCTCTACTAAAAATACAAAAATTAGCTGCGCGTGGCGGCACATGCCTGTAGTCCCAGCTACTCAGGAGGCTGAGACAGGAGAATCGCTTGAACCTAGAGGTGAAAGTTGTAGTGAGCCAAGATCGTGCCACTGCACTCAAGCCTGGCGGCAGAGCGAGATTCCATCTAAAAAAAAAAAAAGATAACTAAGTCATGGTGCTGTGTAGCCAACATAACCAAAATGTGGGCCTTCAGCCTGAATCCAATTGGCCTTACTCAAGCCTCAGCTTTCAACCTCTTGTCTTCACCACATGTTTTCCCACATACCAATTCACTCTCAAAACTTATTTCATCAAGCATGACTAAACTCTTTGGGACTCAGCATCTCAACAGTGTATTCCATTTCCCTTCTGTGATTTCCATCATCATTCAGGCTTGAGTGACTTCTTCTTATTACTGTAGGCAATGGCCCTCACTCCTATGTGGATGTCTGTCTGTTAAATGACCAGGGTCTTAAGCAGATGACCCATGCTGACTTAGGGAACCTGCAATTCTAAAATCAGCTGCATGATTAACTCATGTGCTTTGACTTAGATGCAGGAGACTTTTCTCTCCAAGGGAAAGAGCAATTGCTCTAGGGAGGGTGGGAAGCCTACCTCTTCCACAGGCCAGCTGAGTGACATTGGTAACTTACTTGACATTTCTAGGACATGATTACCTAATCTGCAAAATAATATTCATTACACTTACAATCTAAGGTTGCATAAAGATTAAATTAGCTTGCTCATACTAAGTGACAGTTCTAACAGATGCTTAACAAATTTCAACACGTCTCACTCCTTTGTAGAATATTTTGTGTCACTCTTTTGGCATTTTACATGTAATGCATCATGGTTAATTATTGGGGTTGTAAATCCTTAGAAAAAAAGAATCAGGTTTTATATTTTTTAATATACTCGAGTGTATTCCAACTTGTGTCTCATACATTACAAGTACTCAACGATTTCCAAATAGACATGTAAAGGAAATTACTGTTCTCTTTCTCTGTGCTCAGTGGAAATATACTCTACCTGTGTCTCCTTTTCATCCCCTTTAAAACTCTTCATCGTGTGGCTGCAGATTTGCTGCAGTCTTCCAATGTATCTAGTTCACCTGGTGCTGCGTGGCCTGTGCTTTCTTTCCATGCCAGCTCTGGTTCCCATCTTGACTCCTTCTTCCCTTGCGCCCACCGCCAAGTCTGATGGGCACAGGAGGAACAGCAGGAGGGAGGACGTGTTCTGGGGTGGTATTCCAGGGAGCAGGAGAATCCTGTGGACTCTCTCTGCATTATGCTACATGGATGGCCACTTTGCTCCTCAGGTACCTGGATAAAGATTGCCATTTGTTAGGGAGCAAGTTTCTTGAGTGTTCCTGGCTGCAGTAATATTTAGCTTCACCAATCTCCAAAACAGTACAAAGAGTGAGGCCCCACCTGCGGGAGCCCTGAAGACGCCTGTGTGAAGAGGCTGTCTTCTCAGCAGCATCAGTCAAGGCCACCGGGAGACCAGCAAGCCTCCTCTTGTTCCACAGGGTCCCTGCGCTCCTTTGGACAGATTCCTCCTCAGGAGCAGGAGTCTTTGTCTCAAAGCATGAGCCATGCAACAGTAACACAGATCATGCCCCACTGCGTCATGCATGAATGTTTTGTCTCATGCCATGTGACACAGGGGAGCATGCAGGCCTTAGTGTCAGCTCTGTAGAGTTCTGCTTTCACTCTAAAGACTGTTATTTCCCTCCTATTTTATCTCCTCGTCTGCTAAAATGAGGCCAATCGCAGTCTGTCTAATCTTCCTTCGCCTCCTCCACAAGCTACAGTCCCATTTCTCACGTGACTTCCATTGCATTGTAAGTGTTGTTTACATATCTTTCTCCCAAGAAGGCCTTATGCTCCTCTGTGGTAGAAATAGTCCTCATTCCCCTCATGGTCCCTGGGCCCGGGCCAGCTCCAGGCCCACAGCATGCAGTCAGTGTGCTAGCCCCATGTCTTTTTCCTTTCCTTGCTTCTACCCACTGAGGGAAAAACACAGCCTTTGCATGCTTATTAAAGGTTGGCTTTCCAGCATATTACCACCACAGCTGGGGATAAGAAGAAGCTGAGTTTATTGTTACCATAGGAAGGAAGACCCACTGATATAGTTTGGTATTTGTCCCCACCCAAGTCTCGCGTTGAATTATAATCCTCAATATTGGAAGTGGGACCTGGCAGCAGGTATTTGGCTCATGGGGGTGGATCCCTCATGGTCTGGTGCTGTCCTCAGATACTGAGTAAGTTCCCATGAGATCCGATTGCTGTAAGGTGTGGTGCCTTCCCTGTGAAGGATGCCTGCTCCTACTTTGCCTTCCACCTTCAGTATAAGCTGCTGGAGGCCTCCCCAGAAGCTGACCAGATGTCGGTGCCATGCTTCCTATACAGCCTGCCAAACTATGAGCCAACTGAACCTGCTATTTATAAATTACCCAGTCTCAGGTATTTATTATAGCAAGAATGGGCTAACACTCCCACTTCAACAGAGTCTTGTTCCATCTCAGAGGGAGAGGGCAAAGTCAGGATATTTACTGAGACTTTAAAGTCTCAACACATTTTTGTTGGTGTCTCCTGTTCCTTCTGCAGGGATGTCCTCAACTGGATCCTCACCCTTCTCTGCGGAGTGTGGGGTACACCCCCCTCCCACCATGTTCTTCTATTTGTTTATGTTTGGGTTGAAAAACAGGCATGAGAAATATGAGTTCCTCTTGTAGTTCAATTATGAAAAGAAGTCTTCCCCCAGACATAAATTCCTGATGGAGGGCTCCTGCCTCACCCCTGCCATCCCTACGCCTCAAAGACACTACAGTTAACCACTCAGTCATGACTTAATGTGGTAAAAACCCATAAAGACACAGATTTCAACTTGGGATGGTCAAGGAAGAGTCAGTTCTAAAACATCTTTTCCCAAAGGATGGTTCTAATTGGTTTGGCCAGCACTGTCTCCCTAATGAGATTTGATTACTTTCTTTGAGACAGATGTATTTAGCACTCAAGGAGGGAAAATACAGCAGTTGCTGCCTTCAAAGATGCGATATTCCTTCCTGTGATGAATTAATATTACCTGGGCAGCCTTTATGCCACTTTTAAACTTTTAGCTTGGATTGAAATTGTGGTAAAGGCACATGTCAATTAGAGAAACTATGACTCTCTTAGGGTTCAGAATACCGAGGACCCCATCACATTTACTTATTTAGTCATTCAAAAGACATTTGATCAATGTCAGTAATGTGCCAGGAACTATTCTTGGGTGTAGAGGTGCAGCAAAGAACAAGAAGTCAGACAATACATTTTAAACATGGAAATGTATATATTTTCTTCAGATAACAGTGAAAGCTTTGGCAAAAAGAAAAATGGGCTTAAGTCTCGGAAGTGCTGAGCCTGAGGTGGTGGCTGTTTTTTTAGGGTGGTTAGAGGTGTTTTTATTTCTAAGTTGACATTTGAGCAGCCATCTGAGAGGAGAAGTAAACATGATTCAGGAGAAGGTAGAAGTGAGGGCAAGACTCTGAAGCAGGGGGCTCCTAAGGGGGGCTGGTACACCAACAGCAGAGAGGGTGTGTCTGGATGAGATGGAGTTGCAGAGGAAATTAGATAGTGCAGGGGGGTCTTTAGGTGAGCTGGGCTCCAAATGCCAAGAATGCAAGGTAAGTAGGAGACCATAAGTTCCTCTCCATGCTTTATTCTAACATGCTTTATTTTTATTCATTCCTGATCATACCTAATCAACACAGTTAAACACACCAGCTCCTTTGGGATTATCCACATGGATTTTAGCTTTCCAGGTTCAGTACTAAGTGTGAAAAACAAAAGCTTTCTTTAATAGAAAAGATGTCATGCAGGCATAAATTTTCCATGCAAATTCACAAAGGCTGATTGTCAATTTAGTCCTTAAAACCACAATACTGCAACATAGTTCTATTCACTTCTTCCACGGAAACCATACAAAATTGTATACAAGTACTTCTTGTCTAAATGAATGCTCTTTGTAATGAACTCCACTTTGGGAATTCAGGAAGAATCAAGCAATATTTACAAGAAAAAGATAAGAAGAGGATGGGTTACTGGTTTAATTTAAATCTTTTTAGAATTGTTTTGTTTTTCACTTGGTATGTGGGTTAACAATGTGGTTCAGACCTTTCGGGAACCATTTCTTTAAAATGATGTGTGATTGGGAAGGGTGGAATTCCAGAAAGCCACAGATGCTAACAGTAAATCACCTTGACCTTGACCTAACCAGGAAAAAAGTAAAACAAAAACTTACATAGAAAAGGGACTTTGGCAAGCCCCAACATTTCTAGCTTTTAAAGTGTCTCGATACTGAGGTAGCGTAAGTCCTGGTGTGAATGAGAGGTTTCTCCACAGGCCAAGTGTGAACACATTGCTTTCCTGTCCTTTCTCTTGGACAGAGAATCCTCCACTAAGACTGATGTGTGTGTGTGTTTGTGTGTGTGTGTGTGTGTGTGTGTATTGGAATCTCACTCTTGTCACTCAGGCTGGAGGGCAGTGGTACTATCTCTGCTCACTGCAACCTATGCCTCCCACATTCAAGTGATTCTCCTACCTCAGCATCCTGAGTAGCTGGTTTTACAGGTACCTGCCACCACACTTGGCTAATTTTTGTATTTTTAGTAGAGGTGGGGTTTCATCATGTTGGCAGGCTGGTCTCGAACTCCTGACCTCAAGTGATCTGCCCGCCTTGGCCTCCCAAAGTGCTGGGATTACAGGCGTGAGTCACTGCACCCAACCAAGACTGACTTTTATTGTGGTTTTCCTGGGGAGCCAGGATGGAGTTGTGAAAACAGCAGAGATAGCACAGACCCTGACTTGGCCCTGCAGGGGTGAGCTCCATCATATTTAGCACATCTGTAAGCACTGACCCTCCAGAGAGTCACAGGAAGTGTATGCACCACCACAAGCACACACACATCGATTCCACTCGCCTCTGTGTGTAGTTCACAGCACATACTCAACAAGGGCCAGTTGTCAAAGAACTTTGCAGGCCAGGTGATTTTTACCCTCACTGGTGTCCAGAGGGAGGAAGGAGGGTGCAGCATGCGGTAGAGGGAGGCTCGTGTGCTCTGACACATCTCCTTGGGGAAGCGACACTTACTATATATTTTGCACCTTGTCTAGTGTGTCTCCTCACATATCACTGCTTTCTTGATAAGCTGAGTTGGCAGACATCCTTAAACACCACCACAAAGTAATGAGAGTTAAGGCTGAGACTACATCCCCGAATTCTGATATGCCTTATCCTCAATCTCATTCTGTGATGGCAAAAGGAGGGCATCTCCTTTGTAGTCAACAGAGTTTAGTTTCTGGAAGTGACCGAGTGACTACACATAGAGGTTAGTGCCACTGAAAGAAAATTTATTGTTTCTGTTTCCCAGGAGGAGGGGCACACCACACTACGCAGGGCCATGCGGGAAGCTCAGGGAGGTCAGGAGACAGAAGATAGAATGAGGAAGGGCCTAGCCAGAGCCTGTATTGAGGCTTCTGTGGGGAAGTAAAGGCAGGGGTGGGTACACAGCATAGGGTGGTCTCTGGTCGCCTGGTACCTGGCCCTGGGATGATTTAGGGTAGGGGCAGTATTGGCTTGTTGTGTGAGTTAGGGAAGAAGGTGGGGACTCAGCCTTGAACCAGCAGATCTGCACATGAGAAGTGAATACTAGGCAGTGGACTTAAAGGAGAGAGGTGGACACTTTGACTGAGAGTTGGACCTTGTGATGAACGGATGGCAAATACACATACAGAATCTAAGAAAGCACAGAACAGAGGTGGTGGTTTTGGGGGAGATAATGTTTCCGTTTTGGAACTTTTCATTGTGGAGCTGTAGGTATCTGGTGGCCACCCAGAGGGCAGTCGGCAGGTGTTTGTACACGTCTGTCTGAAGGTCAGAGCCAGGCCCCGCTGGAAAATTGGATGGGGAAGGAGTCTGCATGCAGCATCGTCCCTGGATGGGCAGGCTTCAGAACACATGGGCAGGAGGGAAAATGTGCTGGAATAAAGAGAACATCCCTCAAAATGCTTATTCTTCATTTAGGACCAACTGGACACATGCTATTTTGGACTAACTTTCAAGATAAAATTATTAACGTTGCCACTGAGGAAATTCAGGTGGGAGGAAACTAAAGGGAATTGCACAGGTGGCCTGGTACAGCAGCACGTGCAAGGTCCAATCCAGAGTCAGCTTGTACCACACTCTGGCAGCCAGAGGTGCTATAGGATCAGGGCTCTGCTGCCTTAGACACCACTGGACACATCATGCCTCCTTCTATTCTGTTGTTCTCTCTGGTCACAAGGTGGATTCTCTTTTCTGTTTGTAGATTATGTTTCCCAAAGCTGCTGATGACCAGTTATACATGATGTTTTATATCTTGCTTGCCAGACCATGCTTCCCACTGAAAAGGTACAACAAAAAAGCTGTGAGCTCTACCCCCATTTTCCAATTTCTTGTGAATTTTCTTTCCATTTTCCTTTAGAAATAGATGTGAGTGTCAGCCTGTTCCATACCATTCCTTGCGAGCTGTTAAATCCTACATGGATTTTATTTACTATTTGATCCTCTGCCTCAAATATGCAGCAATTATTCTTCTGTATCTGGTGACTCACTAGGAAATTTACCACCACTCTTCATTTAAGATCATACTCTCTGTCAACCTCTGACTGTAGCCCATTCTTTTCTTTTACTCAAGAGAATAATCGTAAAGTATTTCTTTATATTCCTTGTAGAGGCGCAGATTTTTCCTGTAGATTATTCATTTTATCCATCAGGTTTTGACTTTTTAAAACCACGTTCAATTTTAAGAAGATACTTTTTAAACATATAACCTGTAGTTTTATACTATCTCTCAGCTAAGCATGCAATCGTCCCCTGTTTACTGAGGTTAGGTACTATTTTTAGCAGTAAAAAATATTCTAAACAACCCTCAGTAAAGATGCTGAGATTATGGGTTTGAGACATGCCAAAATCAACAGAATCAGGTGTGGGAACTACCTGACAAGGGTTTTAAAACAGCTATCAAACATTCTATGACAGTCCATTAGAGGCAAATGTATTAGAGAGAATTTCAGCAAGGAAATAGAGTCATAAAAAAGAACAGGATCAAATTATAAAACTGACAAATACAATAACAGAAAAAATTGCTGGATGTATTCAATAGTAGAGTGCAAATGAAAAAGATAAAACATGTGAAATTGAGTACAGAAAATTAGAATTCACCCAATCTGAACAACAGATAGAAACAGACTGAAAAAAATGATACAGTGGAATAATTAATGGCTGAAGACTTGAAAAATTTTGCAAAAGATACACACTTAAAAATTCAAGACACTGAACAAACCCCCATTTCTGGATACTAAGACATATCATAATTGAAGTTCTAAAACAAATAAAAAAAATTTAAAAGAAGCCAGAGAGGATCGACATGTTACCTACAAGGGAACGCCAATTAAAATGACATCAGATTTCTCATTAGAACCAAGGAAAAGAGAAGGACATGGCACAATGCCCTTTAAAGGCTGAAAGAAAAGAACTGTTAACTGTGTTTATATACCCAATAAAAGTATTTTTCAGGAAAGAAAGAGAAATAAAAACATCTCAGATGTAGAGAAAATAAAGGAATCTGTCTTTAGCAGGTTTATTCTTAAAGATTGCCTAAAATATGTTCTTCCAACAGAAAAAAATTGATGAAAGAGGGGAACTTGAAGCAGCAGGAAGGAACATGGAACAATGGAAAGAGCAAAATATAGGTACAGTCACATGCTGTATAAAGACATTTCTGTCAATGACAAACTGCTTATGTGATGGTGGTCCAATAAGATTAAAATGGAGCTGAAAAATTCCTGTTGCTTAGTGACGTTATAGCTGTTGTGACACTGTAGCAAAATTATTTTTCACGAAATGCAGTGCAGCTTAAGTGTACAGTGTTTGCAGAGTCTACAGTAGTGTGCGCTAATGTCCTAGATTTTCACATTTACTCACCGCTCACCGACTAACTCACCCAGAGTAACTTCCACCCTACAGGTGCCATCCATGGTAAGTGCCCTATACAAATGTACCACTTCTTTTTATCATTTATACTGTATTTTTTTCTGTACCTTGTCAATGTTTAGATATGTTTAGATACATAAATACTTGCCATTGTGTTATAATTGCCTACAGAATTCAGAACAGTAACATGCTTTTCAGGTCTGTAACCTAGGAGCAATCAGCTCTACCATACAGCCCAGGTGTATAGTAGGCTGTACCATCTAGGTTTGTGCAAGTACACTCTGTGATGTTCACGCAAAAATGAAATTGCCTAATAATGCATTTCTTAGAATGTGTCTTTATCATTGACCTATGACTGTAAATACAATTATCCCTTTTATTATAAATTTTATTAATTGTATTTAATTATTTAAGCAAAAGTTATAACACCATCTGATACCCAGGAAAGAAATATCAGAATTTTTTTTTAATGCATGAGGCTGAATAAAAATAAATCTGCAACAGACCAAAATTGTGGGATGGAACTAAAGCAGTACTGACAGAAAAGTGTATACCAGTAGATGCTTACATTAGAAATGAGAAAAATCTTAAATCAATGGCCTAAATATCTACCTTGAGAAAGAAGAACAAAATACAAGGTAAGCAACGAGAAGGAAATAATAAAGATAAGAGTAGAAATTAATATAAATTAAAACAGTAAAACAACAAAGAAAAATCAATGAAACAGAGCTGGTTCTATAATAAGATTAATAAAACTGATAAACCTCTAGCAAGACTGACAAATTTTTAAAAAAGATAATTACTGATAGCAGGAATGAAAGAGGGGTTATTACCAAATACTCTGAAGACATTAAAACAATAATAAAGAAATAGCATGAAGCCGACTATGATACTTCAGGTATACTTAGGCACACAAAATAGCAAAACTCACATCAGGAGAAATAGGTTAACTGAATATGTTTGTATCTATTAAAATTAAATCAATAATTTCTACATATTTTTAAAAAACACCAGTCCCAGATGGTTTCACTGGTGAATCTTACAAATATTTAATTAAAAATAACATGAGTTCTACACAATTTATTCTAAAATGTAGACATAAACACTTTTTAACTATTCTATAGGATCAACATTGTCTTTTTAGCAACACAAGATAGTGACATTATTAAAACAAAACTACACATCGAAATCTCTCACGAACATCAATGCAAAGTGCTGGCATCATCAGTGTTTGGGAAATCCCAGTGCCTGGTTCTCAAGCCTTTGTCTCGAGCACAAACTCATTACTTCCAAGGCCAGTGCCTCTAGCCGAGGGGAGCTTCTTACGCATCTTGCCTTCCTATTAAAAACCTACGCAGCCTTCCACTGGGTTCTGGGTTTTCTCTCTGGATCTACACAGCACTATCATTGCTCTTTGGTATCCTATAAGCTATGAAAAAACACAACAATATACCTGTTCAGAGTTTTTGTTTTGTTTTGTTTTGTTTCTGTCAGGTTATACTCCTTTAAGTTCATAATCATTGTATGGACAAAATAAAAACAAAATAAAACAAAAATTAAAATGTCAGGCTTTCAGCTTTTTGACATTTATCCAAATACTACAAAATACGTTGGATTGCTTCTCACGGCTCTGGGTCCATTTCCAGGGAATTCCTGCTAAGTTACAGGAATGTCACCTTAAAACGACCTCCTTAGTGGTTAAGTAATTAAACCTTCTTGCACAGAGTCAATACAGCTTTATATTTTCCTACTTTGTTACAGCATAACCTTGAGTTCCCAGAGTTGACGTAAAGGACCATTCCTTATTCTTGTCCCTATTATGTCTTGAAAAAGCCAAACAAAACTTTAAAGATAGCATAGCCTCATTTTCTTACTTTACAAATGAGATGTATAATTCCAGGAAGATTAAGGGTCTTGAAGTAATTAAGCCAGGGCTCTGTTAATAATTATACAGCATGTGGTCCATATCTTTCCCATCTCACTACTGAACCTCCATGAAACTAGGGAGTCACCCTCTGTTTCATATAAATATCTGAAAACAAAGTACCTCTGTACACTCACATGACATCAAAAAATCGTCAAAATGCCATTTTAAAACATCTTTGATATGTTGAGTTAGGAAATTTATAGATATATTGTATGACATCTTTAGATAAAAAGCAATGTAAAAAGCTATATAAATTATATGATTTTTGGAGACTTGCAAAGGCTGTTGAACTACCTTGCTATTTGCACTACTGCCCTTTTCATTTTAAGGTACTCTAGTTTCAGTCAAACCAAACTGAGTTTCTGTCTATCTCTTCATCCTGAAATGAAACACACTGAGCCATGAACATTACTTGCCTGTTTTTGTTTGTTTTAGTTTATTTCTTCCTGTAAGAATTGCATAGTTTGTGCCTACCTTTAAAACTCAAGCTAGGCTTGTGCTTTCATGATAAAACGTATATATGATTGAAAGGTATTGATACTGAAATTCATACTGACAAAGCCACCCAATGGAAAATGTCATGTTAATATGAAAACGCATAGAGAAATGAGCTGTTCTGAATGGTTGCATCTCCGGGGTTCACCTCTTCGCCAGTGGCTGGAAGAAATCACTGAGTCCTGCCAACATTTATCTGTGAAACAACCTGAGTGTCTCTCGTGATTTCTCAGGGTTATCACCCAGCTAAGATGTCCACATTATCTTGGCGATCCCGAGTCTTCTCCCTCCATAATCCAGGGCTGATTTGCGTGTGATGAACACTGCTCCTGCTGGCTGCTCCAGCCATCTCTAGGTGCCTATGAGTAAGAGTGTGATCGAGGTCTCTCCTCATTCCCCAAGCTATGATCAACACAAAATTGTTGAGTATAACAAATGTGGAGATAGCACAGATGTTACTAAAAAATACAGTAAGATGAACGTAATTGTCTTAACCTTGAGGTCAGATGCCACAGTTGCTACGTTCTGTAGCCTCCCTCTCTGTAGAGGAAACCATTCTGACAACGTCCCTCTGTATCTGGGGTGTGTACATGCTTACCCTCTGCCAACAGAGAGCTCTCCCCTCTTTCTCTTCTTTACCTGCTTTCAAATATTCTTAAACTTTCTCTCTGGATGCAGCCAGATGGAGTCCTCAATTGGTTCACATGATTTCTCTCAGTCTGTATCCAAAAAAGTTCTACTTTGGCTTTCATATACATAGTATCTTAGCTTCCTGTTACAGCAGCTAAGCCTTCTTTTCTTCTATCAATTAAGTTTTTTTTTTTTTTCCTAAATAAAGAACATATGTCAATAAAGCTGCTATTAAAACCACAGGGCTCCAATTCGAGGCAGTTTTGGAATATCTAATGACTGCTAGATAGAGCCAGAGACTTTGTGGGTAGCAATCATTGAAGGTTTAGAACTATATGCCGAAATGCCATTATCTCTTTCTAAATTGTAGAGAAAAATGACTAAAGTGTGGTCATCCAAGATGGCAGAATGCTGCTAGTATATTTTAAAAGAAAGTGTCATTCATTTTGTTTCTGCACCAGATGAACCCTTTTGGAACTTACGTCTTGCTGAGGGAGGCAGAGCGGTCTAAACAGGAGAGAGGAGACCCTGGGGGAGGTGTAAGGTGTCCTGAGCCAGCTCTGGCTCGTATACTAATAGTGTGACCCTAAACAGCGAAGAATAACTTATTAGTTTGTGATTCTCCACTGATGAGATGTGAACACTGAGCTACATATTCTCTGGAGTCCTTTCAAACTATTAAAGTAGTGGATTGATATAATAACTTATAAAAGATACCTACTAATTTTCCAAGAATTTGCATCCCAACTTTCCAGTCCATTGTGCACTGTTAGCACTTTCTGTAGCAGTGTGACATGGCATTAATATTTTGCTATTGACTTTTTGGTGTTCATTTTACCAAAATGTGTGGTTATAAAGCTAAACATTGCCATGCTAATCTCATGGTTAATTACTCCTTTGATTTCACTCTGTTAGAAAACAAAAAAAAGGGCAAACTTCCTGTTCCCTTTCTTTTCCATAACCCAAATTCATTCTATGTCAGACAGCAGTGAAGAGCAGCTTTGCAGTCTCATGACTTGGCTTCCTAAGAGCCAATAGCTTGGTAAAAGATAAGCAGATTTCCATTCTTAGGTATCACATTTGTGAGGAAACTAGTGACTGTAAGTTCTTTTATGGGGCATGATGTTTTCCTTATAGTGGTGGACCCAGGAGTTCTGCTCAAATATTAACACACGGGAGATGCTGACAAAATGTTCTCTGGCTTGGAACATAGAAGGGTGACAGTTTGCTTGGCTCAAGGCTCATCTGAAAAAAGTCTGTGGAAAATGTCTTCACTGCACAGCTCAACAAACGCCATCCATGTAATAGGCACTCTCTAGACCTTTTATATATGCTATCTCTGATCCTAAAACCCTGTTATTTGGGCTTTGTAACAGATGACAAAAGCAAGACTCCAAGAAGTTGAAGAGACATGTGAGTCCGGGTGCAAAGGCCCCAAAGCCAAGTCCCTAAATGGAAGTTCCCTAGTCACAGAATGTTTCAGCAAATGGGGACAAAAACTAGATTTGCAAATAGTAACTTACAGTAACTGAACAGCATCTGTGTCCTTGACATGAAATTTCATAATATTCTTTGTAGAAATGTCAGTAACAGAATATTTTTATACTGCTTTTCTTGGAAAGCTGCAACTATAGTTTCCCGAACCTTGGGAATTCAATTCAAATCTACTTAAGCATATCAATAAATCACAAATCTTTCTTTCTTTTTTGAGAGGACAAAATATACTGTCCTGTCTTGTACTTTTAATAAGCAAACCAGAAAAAAGCCACATATTCTTGTCTTAAAATCATATTAAACTCATCGTATGATGTGAATTGTCCCATTTATTCAAGATGAGAATGACATGCCAAGTTTCTTCTAGCTCTACTTCAAAATTACTCACTTTGAAGTTATGAGACAGTGAGAATAGGTTTATTTAGCTGCAATTGAAGTTTCTTTTGAATATGTATATGCCTTTCTAGTACCGGTCTGTCCATGCCTGAGTGATCTGATGCATAAGAACCACCTGCTGAGCTTGTCCCTGTGTGGAAGTTCCCCACTTGGCTCCAGCTCTGGTTCCTTATGAATATAGAATGGGGATGTGGAATTCATATGGCCCCCAAGTGATGCTGATGGCTGAAGCAGGACAGTATCTTATGGCTTGGATAGACTTAGAGTCACAGATGTGGATGAGTCATAGAAATTATGTGGTCGGTAAACTCCCATTCTTTCTGAAAACTTAAAAAAATCGTATTTAATATATGCAATAAATATCAGTACCTTTATTTCATTTAATAACCTTATGCTGAATTCAACTTTATTGTGGGCATGAGCAGTTCCCCATTCACAGTAGCCTTTGCACTTCGTTTTGTAATTACTTGGTTTTAGCTGTTTTTTCATGTTTCCTGAATAGGAGGTTGGAGTTTTCTTTATGATCCTGTCATGATCTTCACCTATGAGTGTGGTCCATATCAGTTTAGTACCTTTATTAATATGACAGGCTTATTCTTACTACTCAAGACATATTTTTCCTCCTCTTCCCTTTTCTTTTCCTCAACATTATTTTACTCTAAGGTCATTATTAATGTTTTAGTTTAATGTGATTTGGAAGGTCTGAGTTTTTTCAATGATGATTTGGAAGGTCTGAGGTTTTTTTTCTAATGATTAACTGACCACCTAGTTCTTCATACATGTATTATACTAGTGAGTCTATATTGACTCACCAGTATTAGCAATGACAGAATAAGGATATTTTCTCTCATTCTCTCTCTTATATCACCCAAACTTGAGTTTTAACTTTATACCTTGAAATCTGTGTATATCAATGTGGCTCGACCAACTTGTTTTAACTGATATATTGAGACTATCACAAAAAGGAATCCATTTTACTACCTCTTTTCTTTCATTTACCATCCTCAATTTTTATTAAACATGGTATTTCTACATATTTATTTCATATGATACTTCCTTTCTGTTCTTCAGCCATAATTCTTATGTTTATTTTAGCCCTGGCCTCATGGGTAAGAACTGAATGCTCTTGTTCAATTATTTTGTTGTGGTTTCTGCCTTTGTTACTTGGATGGCTACAGTTTATAATCTTCCATTTTCTTCGAGAAGGGCTCAGAAGTGCTGGAGTCCCTGAATTCTCTCATATGTAAAAATCAGTCAAAATACTGAACTCCATTTATCAAGTACTTCTGTAAGTATTGTTTCTCTGCCTTCCAAAGTTGAATGTATCTATAAGGAAATCTATGGCCGGTGCTACTTTCCCCTTACAAATGTCTTTACCTTTTAGAATGGTTAAATTATGTCCTTATATTTGAAAAATAATTCGAGTATATATTTGGATGTTGATAAATGTAAGAGATTCTGAGAAGTGGCAGGAGATCAGATCATGTTAGTTATTATATATCAGTTTACAATAATGGCTTTCACTAAGAAAATCATAGGAAGCCCCTGAAGGGTTTTGAGCTGAGCTGTGACATCATTCAGCTGTGAAGTTTGACACCAGTTCAGCATCCCAAGGGCACATTTATTTAGGTCTTGATTCACATTAAGCTCAAATCCAGGGAGTCTATTCTACAATCCCTAGCACAACAGTAAGAAGCTACTCATTATTGTCTTAAATATACCTAAAGAACAGAGATGGAGAATGTGAGGCACAGTGACCACCATCTGCAGAACTTGCTTTTTAAAAATGATATTATTTAAAAATTATTTGAGAGGATTATAGATTCAGAATAAATTGTTAAAAATGTACGAGGAGGTCTTGTGTACCTTTCACCTGGTTTCTATCAATGGTGTCATCTTGGATAACTACAATACAATATCAATAATACAAAATTCGCTTGATTTTCATCCAAGCTGTTGTGTGTCCTCTTTGTTGTGGGAATATATTATGGAATGGATGTACCACCACAGTGTCCACAGTTTCTTTAACTAGTCACTTGTTGAAGGACATTTGGGTTATCTCTCATTTTTGTCTATTTTGAATAAAGCTACTGTGAACATCTTGTAGAGGTTTCAGTGTGAACGTAAGTTTTCTTTTCTCTGGAATAGGCCACTGGATTTTGTGATAGTTGCACGTCTAGTTTTATAAAAAACTGCCAAACTCTTTTCCAGGTGTTTGTCTGCAGTTTTCAAATAATAGATCTATTTCTTTCAAAGTTGTAGCATTAATGAATGCACAAATACTCATAGTATTCTCATGCTGTTTCATTGATGTAGGATCTTACTTCACTTCTGTTTTTGTGATTTGTGTCTGTTCTCTTTTTATTATCTTCAATCTTTCTAGAGATGTTTTAATTTCACCAATTTTTTTAGTAACTGTCTTTTTTCTTTCACTGATTTTCTCTATTTTTTCCAATTTTCAATTTTGTTGATATTTGCTCTTTTCCTTATTATTTCCTCCCTTCTGCTAGGTTGGGTTTATTTGATCTTCTCTTTCTAGTTTCCTAAGACAGAAACTTAGGTTACTCACTTGGATTCTTTTCTTATTTCTATTGTTAGTATTTAATGAAATTAGTTTGTCTTTTCAGTACTGCTATTTTCTGTGTGTACAATTGATTGTTTTTCTATACTATAGTTTCATTTTTACTTACTTCTATTTAGTTTTAAAGTTTCCTTGAGACTTCTTTGATCTGTAAGTTATTTAGAAGTGTGCTGCTTCATTTATAGGTTGAGGTTTTCCTTTATCTTTGTGCTGTTGATATATAGTTTGAATTCATTGTCATGAGAGAATGTACTATGTATTGTTTCAGTTCTTTTAAATTTGTTAAAGTTTGTTACATGGCCTGGGATATGGGCTATTTTAGTGAGTGTTCCAGGAGCACTTAAATTGTATTTTGCTGTTGTTAAACGCTGATGCGTTCTATGTATGTCAGTTGGTTCCCTTTGATGGATTGTGTTGTCCAGATCTTCTGTATGCTTGTTAATGTTATATTTAGTAGTTCCATCAGTTACTGAGAAGGATGTATTGAAGTCCACAACTATAATTGCAGATTTGTCTATTTTATTCCTTAAGGATAGTTTTGCCAGATTTTAAATATGTGGTTCAGAGGCTTTTTTATTCCTTCCAAAACTTGAAAAGTATTTAGCCATTTCCTTCTAATTTTCCTGGTTTCAGATGAGATATCTATTGCCAATAGAATTAGTGCATTTTTCATTTCTATTGAGACTTCCTCTTTGACCCATGGGTTATTTAGAACTGTGCTATTTAATTGCAAGTGTTTGAACATTGCTGATTTTCTGTCTATTCGTTATTGGAATTACTAATGGTGGTGTGAAGTCCCCAAAAATAATTTTGGCTTTCTCTGTATTTTTAGCTCTATCAATTCTTCATTATATGTTTTGAAGCTCTTGGCTAGATCTCTTTTCTGGAGAACGGGGAAAGAGCATCAGTCAAAATAACTTGGTTTGGATGTTTCTTCCACAATACTATCAACCATAGAAGTCAGGGGATTTTGAAATTTCGAAGCAAAGATCCTGTTCATTTGCTGTTTCATTCTTGTTCTCTACATTAAAAAAATGTATATGATGAGAATCATTACCAGAATAAATACTATATACTAGTCAATCAAATCTGACTCAACAGAAATGTAAAATTTACTCAAGAATAAATGGGAAAGACATGAATAAACATGGAATAATATTTTAAAATAGATATTTAACTGTCAACAATTTTAATTTATATTAAATAGTGACTGAAGATTCAAATTAATTTTGATTTTTCTCTTTCATAAAGTAAGTTTTGGTAATCGTCAACTATACCAATTTTCTAAAATCTCTTTCAGAAAATAGAAACAGAAGGAATACTTTCTAACTCATTCATTGAAGCCAGCATTACCCTATTACTCAAACCAAAGACATTATAAGAAAAACAACAAACAAATAAAAGACCAATATCTGTTATCAACATAGATGCAAATATTTCCAATAAAATATTAGCAAATCAAACCCAATAATGTATAAAATGAATTATATTCCAGTTGAGCAAGGCTAACTCAACACTCAAAAATCAATTAATGTGACACATCACATCAATACACTAATGAAGAAAAATCACCTAATATCAGTAGAGCATAAAAAGCATTTGACAAAATGTAACACTGTTTCATAATAAAAACTCTCCACAAACTAGGAATAGAGTAGGACTTCATCAACCTGATAAATAATATCTGTAAGTATCTTTCAGCTAACATCACACATAACCATCACACATTAGAAACTTGATGCTTTCCCACTAAGATCAGGAACAAGACAAGGGCCGCGCATGGTGGCTCATGCCTGTAATGCCAGCACTTTGGGAGGCCAAAGCAGGCCAATTACAACATGGTGAAACCCTGTCTCTACAAAAGATTAAAAAAATTAACAGGGTATGGTGGTGCACACCTGTAGTCTCAGCTACTCAGGAGGCTGAGGCAGGAGGATCATTTGAGCCCAAGAGGTGGTGGTTGGAGTGAACCAAGATGGTACCACTACACTCTAGCCTGGGTGACAGAAGGAGCCTTTCTCAAAAAGTAAAAAAAAAAAAAAAAAAAAAAAGGGCAAAGATGCCCCCTTTCAGTAATCATTTTTCAGATATCACTTACAGATATCATTTTTCATATCATACTGGAAGGCCTGGCTAATGGAATAAGACAAGAAAAAGAAAGAAAACATATGCAGATTGGAAAGGAGGAAATAAAGCTGTTTTTGTTTGCAGATGACAGGATTGACTAGAGAATCCAAAAGAACTGACACAAAAAATCCTTGAAACTAATAAATGATTACAGTACAGTTGCAGAATACAAGAGTAATACCCACAGTCAATTGCTTTTCTATATACCAGGAATTAACAAGTGGACTTTTAAATTAAGAACACAATGCTATTTACATTAGCACACAAAAGGAAGTACTTAGGTATAAACCTAATGAAATATGTATAAGCTCAATAGGAGGAGGAGTACAAAACTCTGGTGAAAGAAATAAAAAAAGAACTAAATAGAATTTTTTTGTTTTGTTTTTTAGACAGGGTCTCACTCTGTCACTCAGGATGGAGGGCAGTAGCACAATCAGAGCTCCTGGGCTCAGGTGAACCTCCCACCTCAGCCTCCTTAGTAGCTGGGACTACGGGCACACACCATCATGCCTGGAGAGAGATATATATATATATATATGATCTATATCTCTCTCTCTATATCTCTATATAGATGTATATCTCTATAGATATATCTATAAAAGATCTATATCTACAAAAGATAGATAGATATAAATGATATCTTTTGTAGATATATACATATATATGTATATATCTTTTGTAGATATATATATATCTTTTGTAGATACAGAGTTTCACCATGTTGCCCAGGCTGATCTCAAACTCCTGGGCTCAGGCAATCTGCCCATATCAGCCTCTCAAAATTCCAGGATTATAGGACTGAGCTACTGCACCTGGCTGAGAGATATTTCATGTTCATTGATAAGAAGACTCAATACAGTCAGGATATTAGGTTCTTCTCAAACTGATCTATGTATTCAGTGCAATATCAATTAAAATACCAGCAACTTATTTTATGGATATCAACAAACTAATTTTAAAGTTTATATAGAGAGGCGAAAGACCCAGAATAGCCAACATAATATTGAAGAACAACAAAATCTTAGGACTGACACTATCCAATTTCAAGAATTAGTATAATGCTATTATATGAAGGTAGTGTGATATCAGTAAAAGAATAGACAAATAGATCAATGAAACAAAATAATGAGCCCAGAAACTGATTTTTGACAGAAGAGCAAAGGTAATAAAATGGAGAAAAAATAGCTTTTTCAGTAAGTGATCCTGGAACAACTGGACAGCCATAAGCAAAAATATAAATCTGGACACAGACATTATACTCTTAATAAAATTAACTAAAAGTAAATGATAGGCTGGATGTGGTGGCTCACACCTCTAATCCCAGCCCTTTGGGAGGCTGAGGTGGATGGATCACCTGAGGTCAGGAGTTTGAGACCAGCCTGGCCAATATGGTGAAACTCCGTCTCTGACAAAAATACAAAAATTAGCCAGGCATGGTGGTGCATGCCTGTGGTCTCAGCTGCTTGGGTGGCTGAGGCAGGAGAATTGCTTGAACCTGGGAGGTAGAGGCTGCAGTGAGTCGAGATCATGCCATTCACTGCACTCCAGCCTGGGCGACAGAGTGAGAGTTCATCTGTAAATAAATAAACAAATGACCTAAATGTAAAACACAAAACTCTAAAGCTCCTAGAACATTACATAGGATAAAATCCAGCCAATTTGGGGTTTTGTGATGACTTTTTAGATACAGCAACAAAGGTATAATCCATAAAAGAAAGAATTGATAAGCTGGACTTCATTAAAATTAAGAACTTTTTTACCTCACAAAAGATACTGTTAAGAGAGTGAAAACACAAACCACAAACCCGGAGGAAATATTTGCAAAAGACATATCTGATAAAGGACTGTTATCCAAAATATATAAAGAACACTTAATACTTAACAATAAGAAAACAAACAACTTGACTGAAAAAAAAGGGTCAAAAACATTAACAGTCCTCTCACTAGCAAAGATACACAGGAGGTAATAAGCATATAGAAAGATGCTCAATGTCATATGTCATCAGGGAAATATATAAAGTAAAAGAGTGGTGAAATACCCCTACTCTCCTATTAGAATCGCTCAAATCCAGAACACTGACAACACCAAATGCTGGCGAAGGTAGAGCAACAAATCTTGTTGATTGCTGGTGGGAATGAAAAATGGCACAGCCACTTTGGGAGGCAATTTGGCAGTTTCTTACAAAACGAAGCATACTCTTACCGTATGATTCAGCAATCACACCTCTTGGTGTTTACCCAAAGGAGTTGAAAACTTATGTCTATACAAAAACCGGTACACTGATATTTGTAGCAGCTTTATTCATAATTCTGAAACTTTGAACAAACAAGACACTTTTCAGTAGGTAAAAGAATAAACTGTGGCACGTCCAGACAATGGAATATTACTCAGTGCTAAAATGAAATGAACTACTAAGTCATGAAAAATATGAGAGAAACTTGAAGGCATATTACCAAGTTAAAGAAGCCAATCTGAACTAATCTATAACTAAATCAGTATGTAATTAAATAATCAGTCTGAGCTAATTTATAATTAAATGTAATTAAAAATCATTCAATAACAAAAAATGTTCTGAAGAAAATATAGAGGCTTATATATTCATAAACCTTATTGTAGGAAAGATCTGCCCCCAAATGACTATAATCATCATAACTAAATAAGAAAAGATATTCTAATTTTAAAAAACAATTAAAATGTATATGATCTAGAAGTATTTACAATTGTCAGTGAAGAGCTCTTCCAAATTACTAATTTTAAAATGTTATCAGAGGAAATTGAACAAAGTCTATGAACTGACAAATCATTTAAGGAGAAAGGGAAATGACCAATGGGGAAAAAAATCAACTCCCTAGTAATCAAAGAAGGAGAAAGTTAAGCAAATTAAGAGGATATTTTTTAATATCCTATTTGGCAGACTTCGTGCGTGTGTGTGTGTGTGAGCGCATGTGCACACGTGCGTGTGTGTCTAGTATTTTGCCAGGGAAGAAGATGAGCAATTTGCTACCCTGCCCATCAAGAGGGAAACTAATACAAATTTTCTAGAAAATAATTTAGACACACATTTCAACAACTTTAGTATCACACATGTAATAGACAGAGCCACTCAATTTTTGTGATTAGTGGAGAAGAACTAAATGAAGACTTATAGAGCATAATGACTAGGAAAACTTACTCTATCTGTGAGAATTTGGTGCCTCAGTTTCTTCCATCCTAAAATGGGGCCTATAATCCTTTTTTAAAAAACTTTTGTTTTAGGTTTAGGAGCAAATGTGCAGGTTTGTTATAAAGGTAAACTCGTGTCTTGGGGGTTTATTGCACAGATTATTTCATCACCCAAGTGCTAAGCCTAGTACCCAATAGTTACTTTCTCTACTCTTCTCCCTCCTCCCACCCTCCACCCTCAAGTTGGTCCCAGTGCCTGTTGTCCTCTTCTTTGTGTTCATGAGTTCCCATCATTTAGCTCCCACGTATAAGTAAGAACATACAGTATTTGGTTTTCTAGTCCCGCACTGGTTTGCTAAATATATGGCCTCCAGCTCCATCCATGTTCCTGCAAAAGATATGATCTCATTCTTTTTTATGGCTGCATAGTATTCCATGGTGTACATGTACCACATTTTTTAAAATCTAATCTCATTGATGGGCATTTAGGTTGATTCCATGTCATTGCTATTGTGAATAAAACTGCAATGAACATTTGCGTACATGTATCTTTATGGTAGAATGATTTACATTCCTTTGGGTATACACTCAGTAATGTGATTGCTGGGTTGAATGGTAATCTTGCTATTAGCTCTTTAAGGAATTACCATACTGCTTTCCATAATGGTTAAATTAATTTCACTCCAACCAACAGTGTATAAGCATTCTCTTTTCTTTGCAACCTCATAGCATCTGTTGTTTTTTGACTTTTACTTTTTAAATTTTGATTTATCTAAAAATATTTTTTTCTGAGACGGAGTCTCACTCTGTCAGACTGGAGTGACAGTGGTGCGATCTTGGCTCATTACAACCTCCGCCTCCCGGGTTCAAGAGATTCTCCTGTCTCAGACTCCCGAGTAGCTAGGACTACAGGTACATGCCATCATGCCCAGCTATTTTTATTTTTTGAGCCAAAGTCTCCTTCTGTTGCTCAGTTTGGAGTGTAATGGCACTATCTCGGCTCACTGCAACCTCTGCCTCCCGAGTTCAAGTGATTCTCCTGCCTCGGCCTCTCAAGTAGCTGGGATTACAAGTTCCTGTCACTATGTCTGCCTCATTTTTGCATTTTTAGTAGAGACAGGGTTTTAGCATGTTGGCCAGGCTGGTCTTGAACTCCTGACCTCAGGTGATCCACTTGCCTCAGCCCCCCAAAGTGCTGGGATTACAGGCGTGAGCCAATGTGCCTGGCCTAATTTTTGTATTTTTAGTAGAGATAGGGTTTTGGCATATTGGGCAGGCTGATCTGAAACACTTGACCTCAGGTGATCCACCGGCCTCTGCCTCCCAAAGTGTTGGGATTACAGGCATCAGCCACTGTGCCCAGCCTTGACTTTTTATTAATAGCCATTCTGGCTGATGTGAGATGGTATCTGATTGTGCTTTTGATTTGTATTTCTCTAGTAATCAATGATATTGAGCTTTTTTTATATGCTTGTTGACTGCATGTATGTCTTCTTCAGAAAAGTGTCTGTTCATGTCCTTTGCTCACTTTTTAATGGAGTTCTTTGTTTTCTCTTGTAAATTTGTTTAAGAGATGCTGGATATTGAAACTTTGTCAGATGCATAGCTTGCGAAGCAAATATTTTCTCCCATTCTGTAGGATGTCTGCTGTGCAGAAGCTCTGAAGTTTAATTAGATTCCATTTGTCAATTTTTCTTTTTGTTGCACTTGTTTTTGGTGTCTGTAATGAAATCTTTGCCCATTTCTATGTACAGGATGGTATTGCCTAGGTTGTCTTCCAGGCAACTGGGGTTTTTAGAGTTTTGGGTTTTACATTTAAGTCTTTAATCTATCTTGAGTTGATTTTTGTATATGGTATAAGGAAGGGGTCCAGTTTTGATCTTCTGCATATAGCTAGCCAGTTATCCCAGCACCATTTATTTAACAGGGAGTCTTTTCCCCATTACTTGTTTTTGTCAGCTTCATAAAAATCAGATGGTTGTAGATGTGCAGCCTTATTGCTGGGCTCTTTATTCTGTTCCATTGGTTTATGTGTCTGTTTTTGTACCAGCACCATGCTGTTTTGGTTACTGTTGCCCTGTAGTGTAGTTTGAAGTCAGGTAACATAATCACCCTAGCTTAGGATTGCCTTGACTATTTGTGCTCTTTTTGGTTCCATATGAATTTTAAAATAGTTTTTCCTAGTTCTGTGAAGAATGTCATTAGTAGTTTATAGGAATAATATTGGATCTATAAATTGCTTTGGACATTATAGCCATTTTAATGATATTGATTCTTCCTATCCATTACCATGGGATGTTTTTCTACTTGTATCATTTCTGATTTCTTTAAGCAGTGGTTTGTAGTTCTTGTAGGTATTTTTCACCTCCCTGGTTAGCTGTATGCCTAGGTATTTTATTCTTTTTTTGGCAACTGTTAATGAGATTGCATTCATGATTTGGCATTCAGTTTGGCTGTTGTTGGTATACATGAATGCTAGTGAGTTTTGTACATTGATTTTGTATTCTGAGACTTTGCTAAAGTTGTTTATCAGCTGAAGGAACTTTTGCACTGAGATTATGGGGTTTTCTAGATTTAGAATTATGTAATCAGTGAACAGGGATAGTTTGAATTCCTCCTTCCCTATTTGGATGTCCTTCTCTTTCTCCTTCCTTATTGCTGTGGCCAGGACTTTCAATACTATATTGAATAGGAGTGATGAGAGAGGACCTCCTTGTCTTGTGCCAGTTTTCAAGGGAAATAATTCCAGCCTTTGCCCGTCCACTATGATGTTGGCTGTGAGTTAGTCATGGATGGCTCTCATTATTTTGAGATATGTTCATTCAATACCTAGTTTATTGAGAGTTTTTATCATGAAGGATGTTGAATTTTATTTAAAATCTTTTCTGCATCTATTGAGATAATCATGTGGTTTATGTCTTTAGTTCTGTTTATGTGATGAATCACATTTATTGATTTGCATATGTTGAACCAGCCTTGCATGCTGGGGTTGAAGCCTACTTCTTCATGGTAAATTAGCTTTCTGATGTGCTACTGGACTCAGTTTGCAAGTATTTTGTTGATGGTTTTTGCATTGGTATTCATCAAGGATATTGGCCTGAAGTATTTTTGTGAGTGTGTGTGAGTGTCTGCCAGGTTTTGATAACCTTATAGAATGAGTTGAGGAGGAGTCCCTCCTCCTCAATTTTTTGGAATAGTATCAATAAGAATGGTGCCAGAATTCAGAATGCTATTCTTTGTATCTAGTAGAATTCAGCTGTAATTCTCTCATCCTGGGCTTTTTTTGTTTGTTTGTTTGTTTGGTAGGCTATTTATTACTGATTCAATTTTGGAGCTCATTCTTGTTCTGTTCAGGGAATAATTTTTTTCTGGTTCAGTCCTGGGAGGGTGTTTGTGTGCATGAATTAATCCATTTCTTCTAGGTGTTTTAGTTTCTGTGCATAGAGGTGTTCATACTAGTTTGTGATGGTTATTTTTATTTCTGTGGGATCAGTGGTAATGTTCCCCTTGTCATTTCTAACTATGCTTATTTGGATCTTCTCTTTTTTTATTAGTCTAGTTTGTGGTCTCTCATAGTATTTTTTGAAAAACAAATTCTTGGATTCATTCATCTTTTGAATTGTTTTTAGTGTATTGATTTCCTTCAATTCAGCTCTGATTTCAGTGATTTCTTGTCTTCTGCTAGCTTTGGGGTTGGCTTGCTCTTGCTTCTCTTATTCTTTCCATTGTGATGTGACGTTGTTAATTTGAGATGTTTCTAATTTTTTGATGTGGGCATTTAGTATGATGAATTTCCCTCTTAACATGGCCTTAGCTTCATCCCACAGATTCTGGTATACTGTATCTTTGTTCTCATTAGTTTCAAAGACCTTCTTGATTTCTGCCTTAATTTTATTATTTACCCAAAAGTCATTCAGGATCAGGTTGTTCAATATCCATGTAACTGCATGGATTTGAACATTTTTGTCAGTCTTGATTTCTGTTTTTAATATGCTTTGATCTGAGAGTGTGTTTGGTATAATTTCAGTTCTTTTGCATTTGCTGAAGATTGTTTTATGTCCAATTATGTGGTTGATTTTAGAGTATGTGCTATGCGACAATGAAAGGAATGTATATTCTGTTGTTTTTGAGTGGAGAGTTCTGTAGAAGTCTATCAGGTCCATTTGATCCAATGTTGAGCTCAGGTCCTGAATGTCTTTGTTAGTTTTCCACCTTGATAATCTGTCTAATACTGTCACTGAAGGTTGAAGTCTCCCGCTATTGTTGTGTGGGATTCTAAGTCTCTTTGTAAGTCTCTAAGAACTTGCTTTGTGAATCGGAGTGCTCCTGTGTTGGTTGCATATATATTTAGGATAGTTAAGTCTTCTTGTTGAAGTGAACCCTTTACCATTATGTGATACTCTTCTCTTTTTTGATCTTTGTTGGTTTAAAGTCTGTTTTGTCTGATGTCAGGATTGCAACTCCTGCTTTTTCTGATTTCCATTTGCTTGGTAGATTTTCCTCCATCCCTTTATTTTGGGCCTATTGGTGTCACTACTTGTGAGATGGGTCTCGTGAAGACAGCATACCATTGAGTCTTGCTTTTTCATCTATGTTGTCACTCTGTGCTTTTTAAGTGGGGCATTTAGCCTATTTACATTCAAGGTTAGCATTGATATGTATGGATTTGATCTTGTCATTGTGTTGTTAACTGGTTATTTTGCTGGCTTGTTTGTGTGGTTGCTTTATATTGTCACTAGTTTGTATATTTAAGTGTGGTTTTTTTTTATTATTATTGATTGAGGTACAGTTTATTTGTGTATGCTTATATATTTCCAAAAATTAATTCAACGTCCTCTTACAGTAATCAAAATTAGTTAACAGGGCAGGCACGGTGGTTCACACCTGTAATCCCAACACTTTGGGAAGCTGAGTTTGGGGTTAGGAGTGAGACCAGCCCGGCCAACATGATGAAACTCTACTGAAAGTACAAAATCAGCCGGGCATGGTGGTGCACGTCTGTAATCCCAGCTCCTTAGGAGGCTGAGGCAGGAAAATTGTTTGAACCTAGGAGGCGGAGGCTGCAGTGAGCTGAGATTGTGCCGCTGCACTCCAGCCTCAGCAACACAGCAAAGCTCTATCTCAAAAAAAATTAGTCAACAGTCTGAGATGAACTATTTTAGCAAGGAAACACATTTAACCAAATATGGAAGTAAACTGGAACCTTTCAGTTATTGCTTCGATACGGGAATGTTTCACAAAACTTGTCTGTTTCTTCAATAAATACTAAGATTCTTTTGTCCTAGAGAGCATTCCTGTATTTTCAGTTAATAATCTCATTGCTCTCTTTATAAAATAAAAATAAACAATGTATCTATAAGGCTTAGTTTGCAATTTTCCACTGCATAATTTATTCACATTTAAAACTATATTTTTTTTATAGTTATATGTCAAAAAATAGTGACTAGGTTTTATGGCTTAAAATATAAATGAGGAAAACAGACATTTGCCATACAAATGGCTGGTTTTAATTTTTTTAGAGGAAATACTATAATTTTAAAAAAAGAGCTCCAAAATATTTAACAGAATTTCCAGCAATGACTATTTCTAAAATGTAAAGATTTGAAACATAATTTATACAAAACTAAAAAACAGAAGGATTCATTCTTGCTTTTTCCTTTTTTAAAAAATCCAGACAATTTGTCACAAGAAAGTTCGGCATGCAATAGCAGCTGTAGCCTCAGTCACCCTCGGAACCGCTGCCCCTCCTCACGGGGACAGAGCGCCGCACTGAGGACTGCAACACGTCTTCAATCGGCTTCTTAGGGTTTTCCTCCAGGTCCGTCATAATTGCGCCAGATTCAGACAGTTTCCATTCCAATTCATCTCTTGTCAGGTTCATGCCGCCAAACACCAGAGGACCAATAAACTGAGACTTGATATCTCCTTCCAGGTAAACAAATATCGGGGGCAGATTCCTATCCGGATAATTGGGTATGCAGGTTGTTGAAATGGCTTTGATAAATTTGACATCAGGAAACTTCCTGGCAAGTCCACTGACGTGCTGATTTATCAGGGCACAGAGGGGAATTCCTTGTTTGTAAAGGTGCAAGACGACCCACAAGCCCTCACCAGCTTTGGTAACTTCTTGAACATAATCCTTCCCTGAGATCTCTAAAACTTCTCCAAATTTATTCTTCAGTTTAGTTGCTTTCCACTCAGCCAGTCTCTGCCGTCTGTACATTTCAATAGCACGTTCATCCTCCTCATTAAACTCGTCTTCATGATCCTCCAGCTCTTCCAAAGTCATATCTTCATATGTTTTCACCACTGACTGCTGGAGGATGTGCTGCTCCTCATCTGACTCCTCTTCCAGTTCTTTCAGACTTTCCTTGGGGGGTAAGATACCCTTTTTGTGTAAGATGTCATTCCACTCAATGTCTACGCTGGGGTCCTGCATCTTGTTTCCAGTTGCTCAAGCCAGCTGTAAGTGTGTTTTTTTATTTGTCATTAGTAGTCTTTCTTTTCCATATTTAGTGCTCCTTTCAAGATCCCTTGTAAGGCAGGTCTGGTGGTAATGAGATTCCTCAACATTTGCTTATCTAAAATGGATCTTATTTTTCCTTTGCTTAGTTTGACTGGATATGAAAAAAAGCTTAGTTTGACTGGATATGAAATTCTTGGTTGAAGATATTTTTCTATAAGGATGTTGAATAAAGGCCCTCAATCTCTTCTGGCTTATAGGGGTTCAACTGAGAGGTCCACTGTTAGCCTTATGGAGTTCCCTTTGTAGGTGACCTGCCCTTTCTCTATAGCTGCTTTTAACATTCTTTCTTTTATTTTGACCTTAGAAAATCTGATGATTATGTGTCTTCGGATTCATATTCTTGGTAAAATCTCATAGGGGTTCTTTGTAGATCTTGAATTTGACTGCTGGCCTCTCAACCAAGATTGGAGAAGTTTTCATGGATGATATCCTGAAATATGTTTTCCAAGTTGTTTGCTTTCTCCCTATCCCTTTCAGGGATGCCAATGATTCATAGATTTGGCCTCTTTACATAATCCCATACTTCTCAGAAGCTTTGTTCATTCCTCTTTATTCTTTTCTCATTATTTTTGTCTGACTATCTTATTTTAGAAGGTCAGTCTGCAAGTTCTGAGATCCTTTCCTCAGCTTGATCTATTCTGCTGCTAATACTTGTGATTGCATTGTGACATTTTTGTAGTGTGTTTTTCAGCTCTGTCAGATTCATTAGGTTCTTTTTTATACTGGCTGTTTTGTCTTTCAGCTTCTGTATCATTTTGTTGTCATTCTTAGTTTCCTTGGATTGGGTTATGCCATTCTCCTGAATCTTGATAATCTTCATTCCTATCCATATTCTTAATTCTATTCCTGAATTTAATAGAATTCAGAATGCATAACCAGCCAGCTCATCCTGGTTAAGAATCCTTGATGGTGAACTGGTGCAGTCATTTGGAGGACATAAATACTCTTGCCATTTGAGTTACTGGAGTTCTTGTATTGGTTCTTTCTCACCTCTGTATCTGGGTGTTCCTTTAACTGCTATTAGATTTAGTAGTCAATCGACTTATTTTCTGGATGTTTTCACAGGGCCAAGTCTTTGTGTAGGGTCATTATTTGTAGTTGACTTCTTGTGTTTGTTTTCACAGGAAGGTATGCTGGTGAGGTGTTTTTGGTGTTAAAGCTTTGGAGTGTGGTCTAGTAGGTGGTACTTAGGCATACTGGTCAGTTGCTAGGCTCTTGCTTGGTCATGGGGGTCTCCTATATTTCCTCATAGTTGCAGCTGTGCTCTCTCTCAATGCTTGGAAAATGGGGACTCCTCTCCCACTTAAGTGTTGGCTATAGATCACAGCTTGGCATTCCTGGAGTGTCCACCACAGCTCTGGGGTGATGTCAGGGTTTATGTTCCTTCCCCAGCTTGGAGGCAGCTGAGAAAGGGACCTTAGTAATGGTATGGTAATGGGTCTCTTGTTTTTCTTCTGGGGACTTCACTCCAGAGAGATGCAAGTCAGTAATTGCTCAGTGCAATCAGTACTGAGGGGTCTGTTCTGTGCTCAGTGCAATCAGCACTGAGCATGGTGGGTCTGTGCTGTGGGCCCAAGCCAGGGGTTCCCTGTCTGGTGATGAGCCAGGAGTGGGGTGCCCATGGGAGATGGACTAGCCTCCTCTTCTTGGGTTGACTGCAGCTTGTCTGAGGTATAGAGAAGGCTCTTACAGTCTTTGTTCCTTCTTTAGTCTCAGGGTGGAAAGGGCAGTTCCACTGCAGAGGCAGTGGCAGAGAGGCTTTCAGTTGTCCACAAGGGCTTCACCTCCAGGAAATGTGAAGCCATTCTTAGTTGGGGTGTTCAGCCAGTGGGGTGGGATGACTGCACTGCTGGAATGAGTGGGGGTTCCACTTGTTGGGGTGTAGGGGGTCTAAGGCTCACAGGGAGGAGAAATCAATCTCCTCTGTATATGGCAGTGATAGTATGCTATAAGCAGCATGACTGTAGCCTTCAGGCTCTTTGTTTCTTCCCCAGAACAAGGACAGGAGGGACAGAACTCTTACTGTGGCAGTGGCAGAAGGGCTGTTGTATGCCTCTGGGAATCTCTCCCTGGGGAAACTCTAGTCCACTACCAGTGGGTATGCTTAGCCATTGGTGGGGTAACTGTCCTATGTTCCTGAGGCCAGGGGCCCTGCCTGGTGAAGAGTGGGGCTGAGGGTTCCCCCAGAAAAGAGGAGCCGGTCTCCTCTCTGTATGGTCGCTGCAGTGTGCTGGAAGTGCCCTTTGTTCCTTCCCAGTCTAAGGGCTGTTAGGGCTCTACCACTGCAACTGTAGTGGCGGAGGGGTTCTGGGTTGACTCTGGGATTTCCTCCTCAGAGAAATTCTGGACTGTCCCTGATTGTGGTGATTAGGTGGGGGCAAGGTGGTTGTGCTGGAGTCCTGGTCAGGTGATCCTGCCAAGTTAGGAGCAGCAAGTACCAGGATCTGTGTGGAGAATAGTCTGGCCATTTTTCTGTGATGTAGTTGCTCTCTGCTGTGCGTCTGGACCAGCTCCTGGCCCCCATAGACTTTCCCAAGCCTGGAGACAGCAAGGGCAAGGGCTGAAAGACAGCAAAGATGGCAACCTACTTCTCCCACTGAGAGCTCTGTCTAGGGAGTTGCAGAGCTGCTCCTGGCTTGATAGCCCTAGTGGGGTGGCTGGAGACCCAGGTCTGGATGACTCACCCAGTGAGGAGATATGGAAATGAGCACCCACATAAAAGTCTGGCCACCTTTTTGTAGGACTGCTGTGGTATGATGGGGGTCCACTTCAGTCCCTAGTCACCTCTGATGTTCCAATACATGGAGGTATCAACGATGAAGCCTGCAATACAGAAAACATGGCAGCCTGTCCCTCCCTCTAGAAGCTCCATCCCAGGGAGACAGACATTTTTGCTGGCCCAAATGCATTGTAGAAGGTGGTTGGAGACCAAGTCAGGAGGCCTGTGAGGAGGAACGGGATGGGGAGCTGCTTAAAACAGTAATCTGGACACATTTTTGTAGAGAAGCTGTTCTGTGCTAGGAGTCTGCTCAGTCCCCGGTTGCCTCAGGCTCTTCAAAACCCAAAGACAAGAATAGCTTAGTCAGCCAAATAGCAAAAATGGTGACCTGCCCCTGCCTCTGGGAACTCCGTCTTAGGAAGGTTCAAAACCTCTGTTGGCCAGAAAACCCTGGCAGGGGTAACTGGAGACCTGAGTTGGGAAATCGCACCCAGTGAGGAGGAACAGGGTCGAGGCCCTTTTAGAGAGCAGTCTGCCCATGTTTTCTTAGAGCAGCTGTGCTGTACGGGGGAGTCCCGGTCACCTTGGACTCTCCAAAGACTGAAAACAAGAATAACTGAGCCAGCCAAATAGCAGCGATGGCAGCCCACCACCCTCCGGGAGCTCCATCCCAGGGAGGTTTGAAACCTGTGTTGGCCGAAAGACACTGGCGGGATGGCTGGAGACCCCATCAGAAGATTTCACCCAGTGAGGAGAAACAGAATTCAGGATCCATGTGAATAAACAATCTGGCCACTTCTCGGCAGAGCTGCTGTGCTGTGGTGGGGGACTTCTCCAGTCCCTTGTTGCCTGGGACTTGCTAGAGCCCTAAGGCAATTGTGGCTGAGGCTGTGAAACAGCAAAGATGGTGGCCCACTCTTCCCCTGGAAACTGTCTCAGGGAGGTGTAATGCTGCCACTGGAGGCTGACTAGGGTTCCAAGCCAGTGGGTTTTATCCTGGGAGGCGCCATGGAAGTGGGGTCTGCAGCTTGTTGCTGCTTATCCCGCTGGATTCAATCCCTTTCCCAGGGATATGCACAGGGTTCTAACCTCTCTCTTTGCCAGAGTTGCAGCTGCTTTTGCAGGGAAGCCCAGGTCTCTAAGGCTCCACGTCTGCCTGAGTGACTGCTCTGCTGAGACTTCAGGTAGCTCTGTATGTCAGACTGAAAGCGCTAGTAGAGTGGGTTCATGAGGGGATCTCCTGACCTGAGGGTTGCAAAGATCCATGGGAGAAGTGTGAGTCCCCAGACCGGCTCATTCACTCAGTTTCCCTGGCTCCGTGTTGCTTCTGGGTGGACAATCGTCCTGCCTTGCTTTTTCTCTGTTCTCCATGGGTCAAATTGTTTCCTTTATTAGTTCCGATGCATGTACCCGGATGTTTCAGTTGAAGGTGCTGTATTTACTTTCCCCTTCCCTTCCTCTCCGTGAGAGCCACACGTATTAGCTGCTCCTAGTCCGCCATCTTGACCAGCACTGCGGATGATAATCCTAATAGCTCCTTGGTTTGTTGTGGACAGCAAGCAAATTAATTCATGAAGTAGACTGCAGCCTGGCACAGACTAAATTAAATATAGGTCAGCTATTATTCTGATTATTATAGCTCTTTTTACAAAGATGAGTGATTGTAAATAATGCAAATGTCCAACAATGAGAAGTAGCGCCAGAAAACCATGCAGTGGAATACTATCCAGCAAGATTCACACATTATTGCAGAACTGCATTTAGTGACACAAAGGGATGTTGTGTTATGGTTTTGAATAAAAACATGATTCTAGTTAAGAAAAAAAATCAAGCTTGAGGTTATAAATCTGTTCTTATATTGCTCTAAAGAAACACCTAAAGCTGGGTAATTTATAAATAAAAGAGGGTAACTGCTTCACAGTTCTGCAGGCTTGTACAGGAAGCATAGCTTCTGCTTGTACAGGAACCAGCTTCTGCTTGGTTTCTGGTGAAGCATCAGGGAGCTTACAATCATGGCAGAAGGCAAGGGGGGAGCTGGAGTCTCACATGGCAAGAATAGAAGCAAGAGAGAGAGTGGGGGTGGAAGGTCCCACACACTTAAACAACCAGATCTCACATGAACTCACTCATCACCAAGGGGATAGCCCTAAGCCATTCATGAGGGATCCACCCGTGTGATGCAAACGCCTCCCGCCAGGCCCCACCTTCAACACTGGGGATTACAGGTCAACATGAGATTTGGCAGGGACACAGATCCAAAACATATCAGGTTATATATTGAAATACATGGTATTTCGGCTACCTCAGGATTGTAGGTTTTGTGGTAGTTTGTTTTCTTCATTAGTTTCTTCATATTTTCTACATTTTACCTGCACAAGCATAAAGATGTGCTTTATTTTTCTAAGTAAGAGATCACATTTGATAAGATATACCTTCTTGAATCCTCAGCATGGCCCTATGGTTAGTTACCATCGTTATTCCATTTTTACTCACTGAGATTCAGAGTGTAGGAACATGCCTAGTGGTAGCCAAACTGGAATGCATTAGACCCCTGGACAGACCTTCTCCACACTGCCCCTGATTGTGTAAATCCAGGGATGTGTCCAACAAGATCTAGTTATACTGGGAAAATACACACCAGGAAATGTAAAAATATTGGTGATAGATGGCAGAAGCAATGCCTCTGACTCCAGTTATCAGAAGATATGGGCCTTGTGGCTTGGGTAAGCTCAGCATTCCTAATTTCCAACTACTGGAATATTGAGCCTGGAATGACCAAAAAAATTTAGAATCATTCTTGCACATACGCATGTTATGAGTGCAAAGCACAGGCTCTCCAGTACAATTTTCTATATCAAGACTTTCTTATGATGGTTGAGCGGGTTTGACTAACTCTTATACAGTCCATTAATCTCCTGGATATCCAGTTTCTGAAATTAATTACCATTTCATTCAATAAATGTCTATGAATTCCCTAGTCTATGTCAGGCTTTGGTGGGCCAGACACTGTGTGCATAAACAGTGTATCATTCTCTAGTCCTAAGGTGTTTGCTGTTTAGAGAGGCCCTAGGCATGTAGTGAGTTTAAATAATTACAACAGGAGGAACATATGGCAGCAGTGATGTCCCAGGTGCAATGACTGCAGAGAAGAGCATGGAAGGTAGCAGAGAAGACAGTTTGCATGCTCCAGCGTGATGTTTTCTCTTCCTGATCAATGCACAAGACCTAGCATTTTAGTGTTTCTATTAAGCACGTAATGTTATTCTCAAACTCAGCACCCTCACACCTAAACTTATGATCCTCCTCACCCTCCACCCCGGGGCTCCTCCCTGGGTCTGGGAGGAAGCCCAGGCATCCTCCCCTCTTAGCCGGCTCCTGGACCACTGCCCTGTCTCATGCCTCTCCTCAGTACAGCTCATCATGTGCCCACTGACCAGACTGAGATTCCTGAACAGGCAGCCATGGCTTATTTTCAGATACATCTTGCCTTCTGGGGCCATAAGGATATCTGCAGCAAACCACCATGGCACATGCATAGCTATGTGACACATCTGCACATTCTGTACATTTATCCCAGAACTTAAAGCAAAATAAAAATAAATAAATAATAAAATAAAATGAGGTATTAAATTTTCCAAAAAAAAAAAAAAAAGAAAGAAACAAAAGAAAAAGAATATCTGTAGCTTTTAGCAAGGAGACAAAGGTGTTTATTTGTAGATTCAAATCCACCTTTCCAGCTTAGGACAGAACTCTACAAATATTTGGACTTTTGGGATACTATATCCTGCCGCCGTGTTCTCTTGGGTTGAATACCCCATGCTGATGGGTGTGCTGCTGTTTGTGAAAGGCTCCCACTATCTCTTGCTGGCAAATTCCCAGTTATCCTGTAAGAAACACTCCACAATCTTGTGTTGTGTTGCTCTGTAATGTAAACCCCCTGTATTGTTACCAATTTTTTGTGTCTCCAACTCGTTTGTCAGCTATGGTCTTCCTAAGCACAAAAGCATCATCAATCTTTATGTCTTAAGTGGCTAGCATAGTTGTGTACATTTAGAAAGCACTTTAAAATTGTTTATTGGCTGAGAATTTTAAGGACATTCCAAGACTCAAGAAAAGTGTGATTTAACAATTGGCTCTGGGGAAACTGTTTGCCATTTGAAGTTAAAAAAAAAAAAAAAAAAGGAGGAGGGGAGGGATATGATGTGGATCCTTACACAAAACTAAATGCCAGATGGATTAAAGACTTATACATAGTACTATTTTTAAAGTACAAGAACAAAGAAAACGTTAACTGACAAAAACAAAACAAAACAAAACAAAAAAACAAAAAACCTAAGCCTGGAGAAGACCTTCCTAAGCATGAAACAAAACTGGATAACATAATGGAATACATAGTTATGTATGTCTATATAATATTTCAAAACTTTGGTTCCATAAAACCTACTGTATGGAAGTCAAATGATAAACTAAGAATTGCATTTACAACACAGAAGACAGAAAAGGGTTAATAATGTCTTATATATAATTAAAGAATGAACAATTAAGACAATTTTTAGAAAAATGCATTCAAATGACCAACAACTTAAGGGATGATGCTCAATTTTATGTATAATTAGAGGAATGTAAATTCAACAATAATCCATTCTCCACCTATGCATTTGCACATGCAATAGGGACAGTGCTTCAGTTGAATGAGTAGGAACAAGCACATTTACAAACTGTTGGTGGAAGTGTAAATTCATTCAGTCTTTTTGGAGGACAATTCAGCAATCTGTACCAAAATTTTAAATATCAACATAATTTGATCCAATTTTTAAAAAATTATCCTCAGATACATTTACAGAAATTCCAAAAATTTTTATCATAGTAAAAACTGGAAACAATCTACATGTGCATCAATAAAGAACAGGTCCCTTATCACAGGTCCTTTCATATATTGAAGTACTATGTAGCTGTCAAAAAATATTAGGAGAGGCCAGGCGCCGTGGCTCACACCTGTAATCCCAGCACTTTGGGAGGCCAAGGCGGGTGGATCTCCTGAGGTCAGGAGTTCAAGACCAGCCTAGCCAACATGGTGAAACCCTATTTCTACTAAAACTACAAAAATTAGCTGGGCATGGTGGTGGGCGCCTATAATGCCAGCCACCTGGGAGACTGAGGCAGGAGAATCTCTTGAACCCAGGAGGCAGAAGTTACAGTGAGCCAAGATCATGCCATTCAACTCCAGCCTGGGTGACAAGTGCAAAACTCTGTCTCAAAAAAAAAAAAAAAAAAATCTGGGGAATCTGTTTATACTATTATGGAAATATGTCAAAGATATGTTGTAAGGGGAAAAAGAAAACCATATAATAGTAAGACCATATTTCCTCAAAAAAAACCCTATCATATATATAAACCTGTATTCATATTTGTATCACAAATTCCTAAGATTCATAAGCACCTTAATAGTGGTACAGCAGAGAGGTAGGCTTTTGCTATTGACCATATACTCCTTTATGCTAGTTGATTAGTTTATGATTTTTATATGTTTTACCTGCACAAGTTAATGCTAAGAGGAGAAACATGCATTTCCTAGCACCTGGTGGAATAAATTTTTTTTTTTTTTTTGGAGACAGGGTTTTGCTCTGTCACCCAGGCTGGAGTGCAGTGGTGCAAACAAGGCTCACTGCAGCCCCAAACTCCTGTGCTCAACAGATCCTCCCACCTCAGTCTCCCAAGTAGCTGGGACCACAAGTATAAGCAATGAACCCCGCTCATTTCTCTTTTTTTCCAGAGACAGGGTCTTGCCATATTGCTCAGGCTGGTCTTGAATGTCTGGGATCAAGAGATTCCCCCACCGCAGCCTCTCAAAGTGCTGGGATTACAGGTGTGAGCCACCACAATCTGCTGCAATGAAAATCGTTATGCACTTGGCTGTTGTACTTGCCTGTTCTGCCCATTCTCTAGAATGCTAGAACTTCTCTATCCTGTTTTCTTGATTAGTTTCAAATCATAAAACATATCCATACAATTTGTCAAAATTTTTCTCAAAACTGCTTGAAGTAATGTAAAAACAACTGTTTTATGTAAACAGTTTAGAGAAAAATTTTAGCATAACAGGAAGTAGTGATAAATCAAATCCAAAATGGTGAAAAACCGTAAGATATACCTCTTTCTGGTAAAATCAATCATTAAAGGCACATTCAGCTAGGCATTTTTAGTTTTGCTCCTGTAAATATGTTATACCTATGACTTTTATTTTTATGTATTGGAAACACATTTTAAAGTGCTATTATCTGTGGTGATATATAATGTCCCTCAAAAATATACAAACACAATACATTCCTTTTAGAATTCAATGCTAGGAATAGTTTACTGGTCATAGAAATGGCTTCATTTTATAAAAAATAAGACAACAAGAAGTATTTGAACAAAAATGTTTTCCTTTATGTTTTGGCTGTGAAAGTACCTAAAAGTGGTCAATTTGATATCCAACTATCGTAAGGATATTTCAAGGTGACTGATATATTTATATCCCTTCCTTTACCAAAGTTTTTTATTTTCTCTTTTAACCATGTTGCATATGTATCTTAATGTAAGCCACCTCTGGTATTTTTAGAATATCTGCAGGTTATTTATGTTAAATAAATAAAGATAAGATCATGAAACCTAAAAGGGCTAATTAAATATTTTATTTCTGGAGTCTGAGATTGCAAAAGGGGAAAGGGAGCTCAATTTTATTATTCCTTTTATTTGAACTTGAAACATTATGAAAATCACTCTTATTCTTATCTTAGTATGTCTGCTTCACATTCTGGTACATTCTGGTTAAAACCAAAAAGAGAAAAAGGCAAGAATATTAAAAACATTGAAAAATAATTACACAAACATTTTCAGAAGATTACAGAAAGGTAATACATATATATATATATATATAAACTTAACCAATAATTTCATAAGAGATTTATCTCAAAATAGTATCCTCAGGGATAGTATCCTAAAACTTCAGTCCAAAATAAGGTTCTGCAAAGGGGCTTGGCTGTGTTCACATAAACACACACATGTATGTTCCCTCACACTCACATGTACATACACAGTGGGATGGGAGAGAGGAAGCAAAGTCATGTGCTCAATTTGTCATGTGATAGAACAGGAAGGAAGGGAGGGAAGGGAGCTCAAGCCAAGTGCCAAATGCTTATCTTCTAGTGTTTGAAACTCTAACAGCAGAAATAGGGCATATATTTCCTCAGAGCAGAACTAAGATGAATGTGTGGCAAGTGAGAGAAAAATCTGTAACTTAAATAAAATGTAAACATAATCATTAACACTAACTCAAAACATGAATGTGATTGCCTGTCCAATTGCCATATGGATCTTCATGCTGAGCACTACAAGATCACTAAGGAGTTCTGTAGAGAAGAAAGACAATGAATAGAAAGTACATGAATTGCATGGCCTGAAGTGTCCTCACATTCTGCAATCAATTAACTTAAATGCTAACACCAGGAACATCTCCATGGCCAACATCACACCTTGTCAACTCTCCCTGGACTCAGGTCATTGTTTAACATATGAGATAGGAGATCACATTTGACAAAAGATGAGATTGATGCTCAGAATGGTGAAGGGATTTTCTCCGAAACAACCATTAATGGCAAAAATAATACTAATAGGTGGTATTTATTGGTCACTACTCAAGTACTGTTCTATGAGCGTTACATATCCTAAGAAAATCCTTTCAGAGATGGAAAAACTGAGTCCCTAATAAAAATCTTACAGATGCCATTATTATTCCTATTTTGTAGATGAGAAGGCCAAAGCCCAGACAATAGGTAGTAGAGCCTGAGGAAAGCCCAGAGAGGCTAGCCTGATGACTCACGCTCTGTGCCAGAATCTCAGTCCAGGTCCCATAAGGCTTCATAGGTGACCCTTTTCCCTACAGCCTTCTGGGTCTCTGGACTGGCTCTGAGGATTCCTTAATGAATCCATGTTCATGGCACATTCCCACTGACAACCTACTCTCAGTTGAGCTTCTCTAATCAATCAAGGGAAAAACAATAAAATCTACTTCAATCTTTTAAATTGGGGATTTAAATTTTTGTCTATGTCTAAATATTTGGATTATCCTTTATCTTTTGGTCCATGTAATGGGTAAACCTCTTTTGAAAACCAATATTTAATAATTTATAAAAGCACAAAATATTAATTTCTAAAAAACCCTTTGAAACCTCCAAATTTAAAGAAAGAAAAAAATGAAAAGCATGATGGCATGAAAACCAAGGAGGAAAGAAGAAAGGAAGGAAATAAGGAAGGAAGGGAGAAAGGAAAAGGGAAAGAAGAAAGGAAGAACAGATGTTCAATGACTTGATTAGATAATCACTTACATTTTCCAGGAGAAGTTAAATAATGATGACATAAGTACTTAACAAAGTTGAGATGACAGAGTTAAAAGGATCTTTACAGGATTGTGCAATTTAGTAGTTTTCAAGTTTTGGGTTATGAAAGTTCTTTCTTTAAATAAGATATAATGAGAAATCCCCAACCACTGGGACTGTGGCTGAAGGTTGACAGCAAGAACATGAAAACCCTCCTTCTTGCCCATCTCTCTTTCCCAGGGTGGCTCCTACAGCTCGTCTGAATAAAATTTATTCAGAAGGCATCTTCCTTCAGAGGACTGGTGTTCTGAAACCACTACCAACTAGGTATCAAAGCCAATTGGATGAAAGTACTTGCTTGATGCCACCTGCCCAGGTGTGAGTCGGGCTCCATTAGGGAATGCAACCTGCCCTGAATGAGGTGAAAGTTTTGAAGATCCCCTGTGCTTCAGCCATTCCTCTTCCATAGAGAGCAGTGGGTCACTTGAGTTCCTTAGAAGCGCATTGGTTGGGATATCTGGGTATGCAACCCACCCGGAGGGAGATCAGGAAGGAGCATGGAGCTCTCCTGGTGTCTCCAGCCCTTGTTCTCTCTTAGCTGTGTCTCCTGGCCTTGAGGTTGAGGAAGAGGAGAAAGCTGGTTTAGGGTGAGTAGACTGGGGATGTTTTCCAGCTCCGCCCTCAGGAATCATGGAGAAAAGCAAGGGATGAGAGGGACTTCCAGGTATTGCCTAAGAGAGCAGCCAGCCACTGGCAAGAACTCACTGCCTGTGAGAACTCTAGAGGTCCAGACTCACGTCTCATGTTTCCAGCATCACTCACTTGTTTGCTCTTGTCCATAGGCTGAATATTCTACAGCAATAGAAACCTTATTCGGAAAAAAATCCTGGGCTTTATTCAGCTATCGTAAAAATAGAGAAGTGTTCAGGTCTGCATCACCCTGGAAAGCTAGAAACCCCAGGAGGATGAGCAGCCTGGAATGGTGCCTGGTGGATAGAGAAAATCAAGCTGCAGGAAAGCCAGGTCTGAATAGGGAGGTGACGCTGGACAGCCATCTCTGGGTATTTACTAGCGTGAACATCTGAAAATCAGATTTTTTTCAGCGATATCTCAAAATGAGACATCCTCACAGGGAGGCCTGCCAAATCATATATGTTTGATATTTTAAAAAGAAAAGGAAGAACTAAAATAGTATTTAAAATAACATTAATTTTATATAGACTTTTAAGCTTGGTTTCTAGGAAATCTACTTCAGCACTTATAGTAAATTTAATTTGAGGGTACATCTGAGAGTATTTGTAGAAATTAAAATTGGAACCACATTGTTTGCTTATCATTTATCTAGTCACCTGTGACCTTTGCACTTAAGTGTTTTGAGCTTCCATGCGTCACAGTAAAAGCAAGTCCATAAGTAGTGAGGTACACACATACAGAAACATGAGCATGCATTGTGAGATACGTAACAAGGGGACTGAGCTTAGCACCATGCAACTGTTATCAGCAGCTGAAAACCAGGGCCCACAGCACTTTGTGGGAGGCTACTTGGCCTCTGCCACTACTAATGGGGTCACGGATGGGGTTAGAAGTCTGGTTTGTCAGTTCAGAGTTCCTAGTCCATATTTTGAGGATATAAAGATTTCCTTGGGGTCAAGGAAACCAGCTGCAGGATTGACTTTGTCATGTTTGACCTTGGGGTCAGATTCCCTGGGGCCTGCGGGAAACAAATACAGAGTAAGATAAGTTTTCTAGACACTTCTGATTTAGCTGCTAAAAAATGGCTGCTGGCCAAAGCTCACCAACCTTTAGCTCTGAGCTGGGCAGTTGCAGTTTGTGGGAAAATAGCAAAGCAGCCCCTGAGCACTGAGAGGCTAAAACAAACTAGAGTTCATTCACCTGCATTAGCTGGTCTTTAACTTGGAATCAGGGGTACTGAGGGTTGAGTGACCCCTCCTTTTAAGAAGAAATTCCTTTGTCCTGTGTTTAGATACTTTGGTTTGCTCTTTTCCTCTCTCTGTGTCCTCAAAGCACTTTTAGTCTTTGCTTAGAGGTGGTGCTGAATCAAATGGCATCTCCTGGCCCACTGTGGGTGGACAACTCTGCCCACTAGGACAAGGGTTTTCTGTCCTTTTTCTTCAGGTATGTCCTAAAAAAATTGTGACCAATAATCGATAAAGAGTAAAGCTCAAATTACTAGTATTTCAGTCTATTGAAACAAATTCAAGATGAATGTCTTGATTCTTGCTCACATTCTTTCTGAGGTGCTTAAGTGCCCCCCAACTGTATTGCCAAAGTGCAGAGTCTTCTGTCTCTGTCAGTGTGTCCCAGACTGTCTTCTGTGTAATTCTACATGCCATGCCATGTCCTCATATCCTCTGGAGCAGGGAGAGAACATAATCCTGGTGCTACATCCTGGGATAACACTGTTTAATTATATCACTCTCTTAGAGGACTCATATTGCACACTGTGTATGGAACCCTGGTGGAATTTGTTTATTGCATAATTTCCATGGGAAAATTATTTTTGTTGTAGTAGAACATCTTCTAATATCTTGTAGCAGTGTTCCACAGGGCACACAGAGAACGGTGGAAACACCGTTCTCTATAAGCTACAGAGGCATCTAAGATTACATCAGTCTTGCCCAAAAATGTAGAGTGGTAAGAAGAATAATTGTAACATCTTTGGAAATTTACTTTGTAATGGGTACCCCACTAGGAAATTTACATGTATTCAATATCCTATTTAAGTCTGATAATGAATTTGAGAAGAAAATAGTATTATCCTCCTTCCACTTTTTTTTGTGGCTCAGGATAGCAGTTTAGGTGATTTAAAATCAGACCTGTCTGACTACAAAGCCAGCAAGGCAAACTGGATGAAAATTGATGTATAAACTGTACCCAGTTCTCAGAAGGCAAACACATCATCAAATTTCAGCCCGCTCCTTCCTTTGGTTTATATTTGAAGAAACAGAGGCACCTGAAGTCATATATTTCTCTGATAAATCATTTGCCAAATTGTCCTCACATTAGCACATGAGTCAAATGCACCAAGATAGAAACCGGCCCTCGTGCATGAGAAGGTCTGGCGCCTGGCTGAGGTACAATGTGCTCAATGAAGAAATAGTGGAACAATTGGCAGTAGATCTGTGACCCTCTGTCCCTTCACACACACCCTTAGATTAAAAGGATCATGGAGTCTCAGATTCTGAAAAGAAAGCAGTAACTATGTAGCCATCCATTTCATCTACCACTCTGAAGTGCAGTCTCTTACCACAACATCCTTTGAACATGGTAGTGTTCATCTCAGCGGGCACCTCTCCAATGGTGGGAAATACACAGTCTCCCAACGCAGGCAGATATGTGTTCCAGTGACCTGGCTACATGGGAGAAACCAGTGCAGACTTTAGAGGTGAAAGGCCAGCATTTGCAATCTGGCTGTACCACCATTTGCCTTTGTATTTTGAGGCAAGTTGCTTAGTATACCTGAAACATATTAGAGGAATTATTTCTTTGATGTTCAGCTGTAACTAAAAGAAAATTATCTTTGAAATAGAAATTATGGGAAGCACTTCCATGGTTTGGGGAAGACTGAATGGTATACACAGATAGTAGCTCTCAACAAATCTATAAGGGATGTTGTGGAAGAAAGTTCTAATTACTAAGATGCATGGGGGGTAATCCTCATCAATATCCCTTCAATGTTAAGATTATTTCATTTTTAGTCATGAATGGCAGGTATAATTTCATGTGCTACCTAAGACAATTCTCTAGAAGCTTCTTAGTCACATCTATACTCAATGACAAAGTTGTGATGATTAATGGAACTATTTAAACAGATGGGAGATTTTATATTAGGAAGGTTACAAAAAACAAGGTTAAATATCTTCTGAAGTTGGTTTTCCATTTTGAGACTCTGATTCTGTGAATCCAAGGATTGCCATTAAGAAAGTTTTAAAGCAGTATCCATGTCAGAAAAAAGGCAAGCTATTTCTAATGCTGAAATAGTTTTGCACTTATATTTGGTTAATTGGTTGCTTTTCTTCCCTTAAAATTCAGTGTAACTATCATCTCCATAGTGACATTTAAAACAATAGTAAGGAAACAAACAGGACATTTAATATACTTTGAAATAGTTTCATGTTTTCCTGTGCCAGGGGTGGTCTTTCTCAAAAAAATTTGATGCTGCAGCAAAAATATAAAAATCTGTCAAAGGAACGGCCATCTATGCTTAAAAATATGTATCAAACAACTTATGTCCAGCGTTTTAATAGTGCCTGATGGTTGCATGTTTTAGTCTGTTAACACGAGTGATCAGTAAACAAAATAAAGTTCACAAAGTTTAATATTATTAAACTGCTCTCTAAACATTCTTATTTACAGCAAATTGCTAATCTGCCAAGCATTTATTGTACAATACACAGAGTTTAAAAATGTCCGTCACAGTGTCATCTGAAAGAAATAACTGCCTAAAATATATTAGGGGGACTTTTATTATTATTTTTTTTTTTGATGTTCAACTGTAACTAAAAGAATGCTGAATCACAAATGCTTAAGAAGGTTTTAGCACAATTATAGAAGTTGTCAGGACCAACACTTAAATTTTTTCCAAACATACCTTTTAATTTAGAAACATGATGTTGCTTCCTGATTCTGCTTTGTTGCTCAATTATAAATTCATAGTCCTCATTATATTATCCAAGTTGCACAATGAGCTTCTTTCCTTGAGGCTTCATTTCCAAAGGCAACTCACACATCAGTGGAAATTATCTTCCTGTCTCTGAATGTCATCCATAAATGAGAGATTTGAACAAGAAATCTCTGCGAGTTTCAACACTTCTCAAGGTCTTTCTCAGTGACACAAATTTATGAACATTTTAGCTTGGAATGAGTGTATATATTATATATATATTATAATATATATATTATTTTATATATATATATATATATTCTCTACCTCCCACATTCAAAGCCTTCTTAGGATGCTAACTCCAGCTCAGATTTCTTCTAATTGTACTATTTGAGGAGCCCCAAACTAGGCTTCCTGCTTTCAAGTTCAGACCCATACATCCACCCCATACTAAGCAGCTGAAGAAATTTATGCAAATTGTAAATCTGACCATTCCTTCCTGTAATGAAAAAAGCCCCAAGGCTGACCTGGTCCATAGGATCAAGGCCATGCTCTGGGAACTGGTCCACAGATAGTGTCACCTTCATTCACTATATGGTTGTCTTGCTTCTGTGTGGCCTCATTATAAGGTCATTGCTTCTTCTGCTGGATTATAAGGATAAATAAAAAGAACGGTCAAAACATGAGAATATGAGATATGATTTTTCTAGTTGCTTTACACATTACCTTTACAAAAAAGCATATGTAATAAAACCCGAATAGTTATTGCATGGTTGCAAATGAGCAGGAGGTGGTACACTGGAACTTGAGAATGCAGATTTAAATACAGACTTACCAACCTACTCGCTGTGTGGTTTTTGACAAATTGCTTATCAACCCTCAGTGTGAGTTTCTATACCCATACAGTGGTGATAACACCAGCACATATCTCCAAAGACTGGTGAAAGGATTAGATATGGGCAATGCCTGGTACAAATTGAACACTCAACAAATGTGGGCTCTCACTATGCTGCCGTTTTTCTTCTGTGATTATGATTTAAAAATGCAAGCTGGCCGGGCGCGGTGGCTCAAGCCTGTAATCCCAGCACTTTGGGAGGCCGAGGCGGGTGGATCACGAGGTCAGGAGATCGAGACCATCCAGGCTAACATGGTGAAACCCCGTCTCTACTAAAAATACAAAAAACTAGCCGGGCGTGGTGGCGGGCGCCTGTAGTCCCAGCTACTCGGAGGCTGAGGCAGGAGAATGGCATGAACCTGGGAGGCGGAGCTTGCAGTGAGCCGAGATCGCGCCACTGCACTCCAGCCTGGGTGACACAGCGCGAGACTCCGTCTCAAAAAAAAAAAAAAAAAAATGCAAGCTAAGGAAAGCCTTTGAGACTAAATATAGAAGTGTTGACAATTCAAGTAGACAGCCCAAAGCAGAAGAAATAGAAGTTATGTTGTTCTTGGTGTTTAGTTGAATTTACAGGAGAAGGAGCTCTCAATAGAAAATACCCATATCAGCAGCTTTTATAGAAAATGCAGAGATGTTCTGCAAATATATCTGTTTCCTTTAATTCATGATTAAAACCTAAGACTTCATAAACTGTAGAAATGAGAGGTGGTTTTGGGGGCTGACATAGGATGGTCTGGACAAACTAACATGCTATTGCCCCCATAGCTTTCCACTGCTTTATATTGATCCATGGATAACATTTTGAGCTATGCAAAGGAGACTAAGAAGCAATGAACATCCAATGTGTGACCTCCAACAAATGCAGGCTGCCTAACCCTGACCCACAGGAAATTTTTTTAGCATATGTTTTTCTCTAAGAGGATAATATATCTAATCTATTGCTTATTGAGATTTGCCGAGACCAGCTCAGTCGGGGAGACCCTAACCCAGCAGCGCTAGAGGAATTAAAGACACACACACAGAAATATAGAGGTGTGGAGTGGGAAATCAGGGGTCTCGTAGCCTTCAGAGCTGACAGCCTCAAACAGAGATTTACCCACGTATTTATTAGCAGCAAGCCAATGATAAGCATTGTTTCTATGGATTACAGATTAACTAAAAGTATTCCTTATGGGAAATGCAGGGATGGGCCGAAATAAAGGGATGGGTTTGGCTCCTGCAGTGGGAGCATGTCCTTAAGGCACAGATGGCTTATGCTATTGTTTGTGGTTTAAGAATGCCTTTAAGCGGTTTTCCGCCCTGGGTAGGCCGGGTATTCCTTGCCCTCATTCCAGTAAACCCACAACCTTCCAGTGTGGGTGTCATGGCCATCACGAACCTGTCACAGTGCTGCAGAGATTTTGTTTGTGGCCAGTTTTGGGGTCAGTTTATGGCCAGATTTGGGGGGGCCTGTGTCCCCCTTCTTTGATTTGCAAAGTGATAAAAGCAAAGGCAGCTTTGTCACGGTGAGCTGTTTCTTGCAGGAGTCAGGATCTGCATCTGCAGACTATACAAAGACCAACAATACAGATTAAAAGTACAATCATCATTGAAATCACAGAGCTTCCAAGTGTTTTTATCTATTTTAATGGGTTACAAATTGCTAATCTGTCTGCAGCTCCTTCAAGCACTCCAGTTCCTGGCATTAAGGTCAGGTGTGCCTGGGATGCTTTAAATATTTGTTCTTTTAATTTTGCAGTATCCCAAGACAAGTTTGTAGAGTGTCCTTCTAGATGCTTTTTTATTCTTTCCCAAATTTTGATGTTATTAAGAGTTATTAATAGTTTCCACAAATCCTTATGTTTAGCTCCTACGAAGGGCCATATCATTTGAGGTTGAGGTGCCACTATACCGCCACCATGGCTCCAGATAATAGGAACTCTTGCCATACTTCTTACTATTTCTACGATATGACCGTTTTGTTCAGACCAGCTGAACATAGTGTGGCGATGGCACCACAGAAAAGTGGTTTTCTGCCCTGGGTGGGCCAGGTGTTCCTTGCCCTCATTCCAGTAAACCCACAACCTTCCAGCGTGGGCATCACGGCCATCATGAAGCTGTCACAGTGCTGCAGAGATTTTGTTTATGGCCAGTTTTGGGGCCAGTTTATGGCCAGATTTTGGGGGGCCTGATCCCAACAGAGATTAAATCATTTGCCTGTAACTAATACAATGTGAGTGTGTGTGTGTGAGAGAGTGAGAGAGAATGTATAAGTGTGTATGTAACTGTGGCCAGAAATTATCCTGGCAGTCCATAATCCATCATTATAATTGCAGTTTATTTCACCATATACATTTAATTCTGCTAACATGACATCATCAAAGTGCAGCTTGAAGAAGGAAAACAGTCATGTTAGATGCAGTTGTCATGTCAGCTGCAGTTCTCATTGTCATGTCATGTTGGATGCAGTTCTCAACCTCCAAAACTTAACACTAATATCTCAACAACATTTCTGTAGCCACATATCTATAGGATTCTGCTTCCCCAAGAAAACCCTTGGACAAACCCCTGACAAATGCCCCCTGAGATGAGGCAGCCCAATCATTCTAATCAAATGCCAAACCACCTAGACATCCCCTTCAGCAGAAGACAGATGGGCTCAGTGGCTACTGAAACATTGAGAATAATTAATACAATAATTGAAAATAAATAGTGCCTTGCCAGCTATCTTGGTATCCCTTAATCAGGTCAAGTTGACACCTCAAATCATCCATCATCCCTGTTTTACAATGATACATCTTTGTGGCCATATCAGTCAAATCTCTGCCTTCTTGGTCACATTGTTCTTCTTTTTCTTTGCATAATCTTTCTCTGCATATCTCTTATATGTAGAAAGAATTTATACATGGAATACGTGTATACCATACACAGATTATACACAGAAGATTACATCTCTCTTGTAAGGGCATTCATGATTGAATTTAGTACCCGTTGGAAAATCCAGGATAACCCGAAGGTCCTTAATTTAATCACGCCTGCAAAGACTCTTTTCCTTATAAGGTAATATCTACAGATTCCAGGGATCACTACCTAATTTTGTTGGCTGGCCATTATTTTATCTTTTTACTTTCAAACTTTCATTCTTGCATCTATGGTCTGTCTCAATGTATTTCCATCTTTTTACTTTCAAACTTGCATTCTTGCTTATATGGTCTGTCTCTTGGAAATAGCATAGAGTTGAATGTTCTCATTTTTTTCACTGAGTCTGAAAATCTCTGCCTATTCCCTGTGGTTGTTAGGTTGTTCACATTCAATGTAAATGTTCACATTCAATGTAAATGATTGGATTTACATTTTCCATTTTACTATTTGTTTTCTGTGTCTACATTTGTTTCTCTGTTTCTCCTTCTTTAGGCTTCTTTTGTGTTATATAATTTTTAATGTATAATTTTAATCTTTTCTCTTTAAAACTGTATTTCCATATGTTTAAATTATTTTCTTAGAGGTAGCTCTGGCATAACAATATGAATCCTAACATCTTATAATTGACCTCAAATTAATACTAACCTAATTGTGATAGAATATAGAAATTTTAATATAGTTCCAGTTTTGTATCTTCCTTTGTGGTATTATTATATATATTTGTGATATTATGGAGAATACATCTGGCCTTTGTCCCTGGTTCCTGACACATATCACCAAAAGTCCTTGGGAATTCCCAAGTCACAGAAGTGTCTTTGTTATGCTAATGAAGTGACTTAGCCCTGAAAAGCTTCAGGATGTGGCTGCACACCAGAAAAATCAACCACATCATTAGAGGACGGGAAATTTTGAGCCACCCCAATTTCCATGGACAAGAATGAGACTGGAGTTTGAGTTGAATTACATGACCAATGATTTAAGCAATCATGGCTACCTAGCGAAACCCCAGTAAAATATCTGGACACTGAGGCTTGGAGGAGCTTCCTGGTTGGTGAATCCATTGATATGCTGGGAGGGTGATGTACCTGGACTCCATGAGGAGAGGGCAAACAAGTTCTGTACCCTGTCTCTGTCCCCCTAAGACCTTGCCCAATGAATTTCCCTTTTTGCTGTTTCTGAATTGTATTCTTTAAATAAAATAATAAGCAAATTATAGCACTTTTCTGAGTTTTATGAGTCATTCTAACAAATTAGTGGACTTGAATTTTGTATCAAAATTTTGGAAAGTTTTTACCAGAAAAGATTTCTGTAGTTACCAAAATTTTAGAATTTGTTTGTCTTTGGTTAATATCCAGAATAATGCTGAAAGGTTTTATATATTTATTTTTAAAATTTTTTCAAGTTGAGTTTTGGAGGCTAGAGAAATCATCAGTCTCATGTAGCCATAATCAGTAGTCCTTTCTTTTTGAATTTTTTTTTTTTACTTTTAAAATTATCCTTTCCCCTCCATCTTTTATTTCTATTAAGTCTTATGGCATTATTCAAGGGTTTATTTGTTCTATTTTCTGTATTTTATGAAATTCTGTATTTTATGAAAGATGTCTAAGACATCTTTGCTGCTTCCTCTTTTCATTAATTTCTCCTCTCCATATGTCACATTTAGAGAGGCCTTACCTAGTCAGTGTACTTAATTATTACTCCCTGCTCATTCTGTTTCCATAAGCATCTTTCCCCCATTGTATTTATCATCACCCATTGGAATGCAAATTAAATTTAATATATAAATATAAAAATAAATCATAAAATCTCTATGAGATCAAAGATACTGTTTCATATACTTCTGTGTCAACAACATTAAGAACAGTTACTTCCACAGTGTAGATTTTAATGAAGACTGTTTATGTGAATGACTAAATGAAAGAAAACATCGTTTTTGCTTTTTCAGAGTTACTAGCCTGTATTGATAACATACCAGTGATGTTCACACCATACATACTGAAGTCTGTCCTAATGGTCACAGAAAATTAGCATCTGTGAATAGAGATTAAAATGATATTGGTCATCCCCCTCACAGGGTTGACTGGAGAAGAGGCGTGTGTCCAAGGACCTATGATATTGCCAAAGCTCAGGTTTTATAGTGCTCTTTTTGTAAAGAAAGATGAACCCTTTCACTTCACACCAGTGACTGATGTGGGCAGTGTAACTGGTGGTCCCATTCTTACTATCTCCTTATATCTTCCAAACTAGAGAGCAGAGTTAAGCTTGAAGCTAGGGTTCATCTAGGATGCACTTTACTTATCTTTGAACAGCAGATTTTCACACATTTCGGCAATGTGTAATGAGTATATAAATTCAGTAATGTTAAGGGTAAAAGTGGAGGTTATTGATGTGTACCAATTGATTTAACTCAAAGCCTTACACAATACTGCCTGGATAACACTGGTTTCTGCTCATTTTTATTCTTTTTGCATGTCTGGTTTCCAGTACCTGTATCCATTTTCGATGGGACGTGCAGGCAATGAGCTGAGAACCCACATCTGTAAGCTGCTTCTGTGAAGATTTTCTATAAATGCCTGACATTACAGTAGCTTTGGAGTGAAACCAGAAGTTTCCTAAAGTAAATCCAAATAAGTTTAAGCAGAATACTGATGAACATTTATTTATAGTTATTATTACCATTAGCTTTGTTTTCTCCTATAACTTTTAAAGAAAATTTAAAATTAAATACCATCATTTTACTCAAATTGGTATCTTCTTATAAATTAGTTGGATTTCTTTAAACTCTTTCATTTGACCTAGAAACTGATTTACTGCTGGTCACGAGCTGTGCCTCAAAATCCCCTGGAACTGCCCCAAATGCTTAATGAACCCAAAATAAGTTATTCTTAAACTCATATTTAAACTCAAAATAAGTTATTCTTAAACTCATCCTCAGGGAACAGGTTTTCCATGAGGCACTGCTCTAATATATTATATGTTATTTGGTAATAATTGCAAAATTAAATATCATTTAAGTTTCATTATTAGGGCAGAAAATAATGCCAGACATCCGTGGTTGTTGGGGTCAGAGAAATGTCCCCAGGTTCCTAGAAAGCAAAAGTGAATGATGGCCACCACCGCAGCAACCCTGGGAAAGCAGTATCACCCATGGCAGAACGACTCTGGTTTTAAACACACTCTGCATTACAATTTTACACACATAAATGCTTATTTTTCATCAACAGTTTTTAGCTTTACCAATATATTCCAAGATTTATTTGCTTGCTAGCTGTTTTTGCATTCTGCTTTTCCCTTTAGGACTAATTTCCATCTAACTGAAGTACATCATCTTGTAAAACTGCCTATCAACAACGTTACACTTGCTCAGTTATTTTTTTTTTAAAGGAAAGTATTTATTTCGTTCTTATCCTGGAATGATTATTTAGTTGTCACCAGCTGTTTCCTCCCAGCACTTTGAAACAAGGGTTTTGTTGTCTTCTAAAATTTATTTTTGCTTGAAGAGAGATCTGCTCTCATCCTAATCATTATCTTTGGGGAGAAGGAGGAGATTATCTGCTTTTTCTCTGTACTGCTTTTTGAGTTATTGCTTTGGCTCTGATATTCTGCAGTTTACACCAACATGCACATTCGTGTACAAATGTACACATATGTGCAGGCATACAGAAATAAGCACACACACATAGCACACACATATACGATGCACATGCATGTATATATGTGCATATGTATACCTGTGTATATATACACTTTTATTTAGGTTTATGTTTTTTATTATTTATCCTGATCATGTCTTATTCATTCATTCGGATATTTTTTGATCATCTAACATGTGCCAGATTCTATTTGCTATACCATGTGTTTATTAATTTAGAAACACATATATTTGAATAGGCAAAATTCTCAAAAATTTTCTTTACTTTCTCTTCTCCTCATTCTTTCTCATGTCTCCTACTATTTCTCCTTTTACATGTACACAAACCTTGTTCTTTAATAGTAGTAGCTATCATTTATTAAACACCAACTATGCACTTTTCCAAGTGATATATTGTATGTTACACATTATAGTGTTTTTTTGTGTGTGTTTTTTTTCTTTTTTTTGGAAACAGTCTTGCTCTGTTGCCCAGGCTGGAGTGCAGTGGTGCAATCTTGGCTCACTGCAATCTCCGCCTCCCAGATTCAAGCAATTTTACTGCCTCAACCTCTGAGTAGCTGGGATTACAGGTGCCCACCACATGCCCGGTTAATTTTAGTATTTTTAGTAGAGATGAGATTTTGTCATGTGGGCTCGGCTGGTCTCGAACTCCTAACCTCAGGTGATTCACCTGTCTTGGCCTCCCAAAGTGTTGAGATTACAGGCATGAGCCACCTCGCCCTGCCTCATTATCATGTTTTTAACTGCTTTAGCAATCTCATTAACCCTGTGAAGTAGTTTCTATCATCTCTATTTATAGCTGAGGAACCTGAAGCATAGAGAGGTTGAGTCACATACCCAAGTTCACACAGCCAGCAAACAGTCACTACCGGATTTGATCTAAGTAATCTTTGAAGAATGTCTACATTCTCAACATTACAGCCTTTTATATATATAGCATTGATTTAAAAACATCTTTTTCTTTAATTTGGATTATATTTATTTTGATCTCATACACACAGTTTTTCGTCTGATTACTCTTAAATGTTCTATTCTTGGAGTCATGACCCACATGTTTGTTCCAGCCCCCAAGTCTTCTTTGCAATGTTCTGTTTCTTCATGAGTTTTTATCATTTTGGATTATGAATGCATGGTTGGAGGTACAGTTTGTTTGCAAGAAGCCTTTGTGCCCCAGGCTGTTTAAAATGTTCTGTAGAGCAAACCTGCCTTTGCTACTTCATGCCACTGAGCAGTTTTCACATCCTGGATGAGATTATTTGTTAATTCTTTGGCTTAATGGTTATATTCCAGGAGAGTTTGTGTAAATTTGAATTCCTGTCCAGGTGGTGGCACAGGCCTTGAATTTCTGCTTCTAATGTCTGATTACTTATGTTTTTACTTCCTGAGACTGTAAAGAAGTTTGGACTTCTTGTACTTTCTTTGTTCTGTGAGAGTAATTCTGTTCCACTTCTCACTGAGAGAAAGCAGGTTAAGCCTGCCTCGGGTGTGTGTTTCCCACATCTGTAGCCCTTGGCAATGTTCTCTTCCCTGAAAGGAGGAGTATACCCCGTGCAGGCCTGTCTCAGAGAAGGCCCTCTCTGTGAACTCCCGCATGAATGATGAATGCATGCTCACCTCCTGATTCTCATCCCTCTTTCTTTCTCTCTCCTATACCTGAGTTTTCATTTTGACTTATTTTAGACTCAGTTATAAATTGATGTCTGGCTCTAATGTGGGAAGCATTTCTGTGTGCCCTACTGTGAGAAGCCATTCCCCATTAGCTCACTCTGTTGCTCCAAGTTCTCAAATATGGATACCTTGCTCATTTATTTTCAAATGTTGTGATTTTTTTTCTATATTAAAGACACTTGGGTGGGTGTAGTGGCTCACACTGTAATCATAGCACTTTGGGAAGCCAAAGTGGGTAGATCACTTGAGGTCAGCAGTTGGAGACTAGCCTGGCCAATATAGCAAAACTCTGTCTATAGTGAAAATACAAAAATTAGCAGGGCATGGTGGCCACGTTTGTAATCCCAGCCACTCAGGAGGCTGAGGCAGGAGAATTGCTTGAACCCAGGAGGCAGAGTTTGCAATGAGCCAAGATTGTGCCATTGTACTCCAGTCTGAGCAACAGAGAAAGATTCTGTCCAAAAAAAAATATTAAACATTAAAAAAAACTTTTTAAATAGTAGATATTAACATATTTTTCTGTTTGTGTCTCCTTTATTTAAAAAAGTATGTTACATTTAAAAAATATTAATCATATCATTTGTAGAAGAGCTTTAGGTTTACAAAAAAAAATGAGCAGAAAGCTTGTAGAGTTCCCATAGCTCTCCCTCCTGCACACAAAATTTCTCTGTTAATAACATTTTGCATTGGTGTATTAGGGTTCCCCAGAGAAACAGCACCCATAAGATGTATATGTGTATAGATAGAGATTTATGGTAAGAAATTGGCAGCTGGGTATGGTGGCTTATGCCTGTAATCCTAGCACTTTGGGAGGTCAAGGTGGGTGGATCACCTAGGATCAGGAGTTTGAGACCAACATGGCCAACAAAGGAAAACTTCATCTCTACTAAAAAAAAAAAAAAATTAGCCAGGCATGGTGGCTTGTGCCTATAATCCCAGTTACTCTGGAGCCTGAGACAGGAGAATCACTTGAACCTGGGAGGGAGAGATTACAGTGAGCTGATACCGTGCCACTGCACTCCAGCCTGAGTGACAGAGCAAGGCTCTGTCTCAACAAAAAGAAAAAAGAGAAAAAGAAAGAAAGAAATTGGTTTAAGTGATTATGACGATTATGGAGGTAAAGAAGTCCCAAGATATATACCAGGCAAGTTGGAGACAAAGAAAAGTCATGGTGTAATTCTAGTCTGAATCTGGCAGCCTGAACCAGGAGAGCCAATGTGGTTCTAGCCCAAGTTCAAAGGCCCGAGAACCAGAGGAGGTGAGGGTGTAAGTTGTAGTCCAAAAGCCTATGACTCAAACCTGAAAGGAACCCATGTTTCAGATTAAGTCAGGAAAAGACCAATGTCCTGGCTAAGGCAGCCAGGCAGGAGGAATCTCTTCTTGCTCAGTCTTTTTGTTCTATTCAGATCTTCAATTGATTGGATGCGGGTCATCCCCAGAGGGGAGGGCAATGTACTTTATTCGGTCTACCAACACATATGTTCTCATCTAGAGCACCTTCAGATATACACCCAGAACAACATTTGACCAAATAACTGGACACCCAGTGTCTCAGTCAGGTTGACACAAAATTGACCACCACAACTATTATAGTTTAACGTTTGTTATAATTAATGAACCAATATAATTACATTGTTATTAACTTAAGTTTGTTATTAACTTAGGTTTATAATTTATATGAGGGTTTAGTCTTCCTATTGTGCAGTCCTAAAAGTTTTGGCAAAATTATAATGACATGTACCTACCACTGTAGTATCATACACGATAATTTTACTGCCCTAAAATGGAATTGTATAGTATGTAGACTTTTCAGACTGACTTATGTCACCTAGTAATAGCCATTTAAGTTACTTCTTATTTTTTCATGACTTGCTAGCTTATTTATTCTCATCACTGAATAATATTCAATATACAGATGTAACACAGATTATTCACTCACCTACTGAAGAACATCTTGTTTGCTTTCATGTTTGGGCAATTATGAATATCCTTGTAAGGTTTCTCTGTGGACGCAGGTTTTTCACCTCATTTGGATAAATACCAAGGAGTGTAATTGCTGCATTGTGTGATAAGAATATGTTTGGTTTTTAAGAAATGATCAAACTGTTTTCTGAAGTGGCTGGACCATCCTTCATTTCCACCAGCAATGAATGAGAGTTCCCGTTCCTTTACAACCTTGCCAGTATTTGGTGTTTGCTGTTATTTGGGTTTTTGCCATTCTCATAGGTGTGTAATGGTTTCTCATTATAGTTTTGGTTTGCAATTCTATAATGATACATGATGTTTGACATCTTTTCATATGCTTAATTGCCATCAGCATATCCTCTTTGGTTTCTGTTCATTTTTTTTTTCATTTTTTATTGACTTGTTTGCTTTCTTACTCTTGAGTTTTAAGAACTTTTCATATATTTTGGATGCAAATTCTTTATTAATAAGTGTTTTACAAATATTTTCTCCCAGTCTGTGGCTTCTCTTCTCATTCTATTGACATTATCTTTCACAGAGTAGAGATTTTTAACTCGAATGAAGTCCACCTTGCCTTTTTGTTTTCCTTCATGAAATGTAGTGTTGTATCTAAAAAGCTGTCACCAAATCCAAGGGCACCTGCATTTTTCCTACGTTATGTTCTAGAAGTTCTATAATTTTGCATTTTACATTCAGATCTATGATACATTTTGAGTTAATTTTGAAAAAGGTGCAGTCTGTATCTAAGTTTTTTTTTTTTGTATATAGATAACTAGTTTTTCCAGCACCATTTGTTCAATTTGTTGAATCCTCTCTGCATTCAATTACCTTTACCCTTTTGTAAAAGATTAGTTGAATGTATTTGTATAAGTCAATTCCTGAGCACTGTATTCTGTTACATTGATCTATTTGTTTACTATTTCACCAATATCACACTGCCTTGATCATCATTGTTTTTAGTTAGTCTTAAAGTTGGGGAGTGTCAGGCTTCCAATTTTGTACTTCTTCAGCATTTTATTGGCGATTCTGGGTCTTTTGCCTTTTCATATAAGCTTTAGAATCACTTTGTTAATAGACACAAAAAACCTTTTAAATTTGGTTGAAATTACAATGAATATATAGATCAAGTTGGCAAGAACTTATATATTGACAATATTAAGTTTTTCTATCTCTCAAAATGGACTATCTCTCCATTTATTTAGAGTTTTGATTTCTTTCATCAGAGCTTTATAGTATCCTCATATGGATATTATAGATAGTTCTTTAGATTAATACTCAGGGATTTCATTTATTTGTGCTAGTGTAAGTTCTGTTGTAGTTTAAAATTTTAAATATCAATTATCTTTGAAATGAATTGACTTTTGTACATTAATATTGTACCTGCAAACTTACTATAATTACTTATTAGTTCTAGGTTGGTTTTTCATTTTTTGAGATTTTGTACATAACCAATTATGTCATCTGCAAACAAAGATGGTATTTTTTTTTTCTTTCCTGTTCTATATACCTTTGATTTATTTTTATTTCTTGTTTCACTAAGTAGGATTTCCAGTATGATGTTGACTAAGATCAATGAAAGGGCACATCCTTGCTTTAGCCTGATCTTACGAGGAAAGCATCTGGTGTCTCACCATTAAGTATGATGTTAGTTGTAAGTTTTTCTGAATGTTCTTTATTAAGTTGAGGCAATTTACCTCTATTTCTACCTTACTGAGTTTTTTATCATGGATTAATATTGGATTTTGTCAAATGCTTTTTTTGCATTATTTTTATAATGAATATATGTTTTATTATTTAGTATATTGATGTTATTGATTAAATTGATTGATTTCCTAATGTTCAAAGGGCTTTTCAAACCTAGGATAAATTCCACTTGGTTATGGTGTATAAGCTGTTGCATTCAATTTGCTAATGTTTTGTTATCTATGTTCTATCAATTTATGGGTTTTTATATTTATGCTCATGAGAAATATTGGCTTATAGCTTTCCTTTTCTGTAATGTCTCTGCTTGATTTTGCTTCCAGACTAATGCTGTCTTCATAGAATTAATTACTAAGAAAATTACTCTCATATTTTTTAAAAGAGATTGAATAGTATTGGTATAATTTATTGGTGAGTATTTCATGTGAGATTGAGAAGAGTCTGTACTATGCTGTTGTTGAAAGAAGTGTTCTATAGATATCAATTAGATTCAATTGATTGGTGGTGTTGTTCATTTAAACTCTGTCCTTACATATTTTCAGCTTGCTGGGTCTGTTAATTATAAATGGAGAGTCATTGAAGATTTAACCATAACAGTAGAGTTGTCTATTTTTTTTCTTGCAGTTCTGTTTACACTTAAAATATTTTGAGGCTATGTTCTTAGGTGCATACACATTGAGGATTGTTATGACTTGTTGGGAAACTGGCCACTATATTTGTTTTCACACTGCTATAAAAAAACTACCTGAGACTGGGTAATTTATTGAGAAAAGAGATTTGATTGACTCACAGTTCCACAGGCTTAACAGGAAACATGACTGGAAGGTCTCAGGAGACTTACAATCATGGTGGAAGGTGAAGAGGAAACAAGCACATCTTACCATGGTGGAGCAGGAGGGAGAGAGAGAGAGTGAGAGGGGAACTGCCACACACTTTTAAACCATCAAATCTCATAAGAACTCACTATCATGATAACAGCATGGAGTAAACTGCCCCCATGATCCAATCACCTCCCACCAGATCCCCTTGATCCCCCACAAGTGGATATTACAGTTCAAGACGAGATTTTTGTGGGGACACAGAGTCAAACCATGTCAACTACTTTATCACTATGTAATGTCCCTCTTCATTTCTGATAATTTTCCTTACTCTGAAGTCTGCTTTGTTTGAGACTTATAGAGCTACTCATGATTTCTTTTGATTATTGTAATCATAGTATGTTTTTTCTTATGCCTTTACTTTTAACTCTTTTGTGGCTTTATATACTTATGGACAACACATAGCTGGCTTTTGTTTTTCTATTCACTTTGAAAGTTTCTGCCTTTTAGTTGGTATATTTAGTTGATATATTAGACCATTCATATTTACTATGATTAATGATATAGTTGGATTAATATCTACATTACCTGTAATTGTTTTCTATTTGTTGCCATTGTTCTTTGTTTGTTTCTTATTTTTTGGTCTTCTATTCTTTTCTTCTGCCTTTTTTGGTTTTACTTGAGTGTTTCATATGACTCCATTATTGATTCTCTTTTACCATACTAATTATAATTTAATTTAATTTATTATTTTATTTTGTTTACTTTATATTTCATTTTACTTGTTGCCTTAGCATTTGCAATGTACATTTATAATCAGTGTAACTCCACTCTCAAATAATGCTATAATTTGAGAGCATGCATTATGTACTGATAATTAATGCTGCATTATCTACTGATGTTTAGATAATGCAGCTAACCTGTAACTGCATATTCCTAAATTTTTCTCCTGTTCCTTATAGTATTTCCATCACTCATTTTACTTATCTATGTGATAACTAGATAGTACATTGTTGCTAATACTATTTTGAAAAAAAAAATTTCTGTTACACTAATTAAGAATAAGAAAAATAAAAGATTTTAGTTTGTCCTTTTTTTTTTTTTTTTTTTTTGAGATAGGGTCTTACTCTATTGCCCAGGCTGGAGTGCAGTGGCACAATTTCAGCTCATTGTAACATCTGCTTTCCCAAGCTCAAGTGATTCTCCAGCCTCAGCCTCCCAAGTAGCTGGGGCTATAGACACGAGCCACCAATGCCAAGGTAATTTTTGTATTTTTGTAGAGACATGGTTTTGCTGTGTTGCCCAGGCTGGTCTTAAACTCTTGAGCTCAAACCAGTCTGCCTGCCTTGGCCTCCCAAAGTGCTGAGATTATAGGCATGAGCCACCACACAAGGCCCTTTCTTGATTTTTAAAAAAATGCTCTTTCTTTATTAATGTAGATATAAGTTTCTTACCTGTATCATTTTCCTCCTCTGAAGACATTATTTTAACATATCATGAAAGGCAGGCCTCCTGGTGACAAATTCTGTCAATTTTTTTCTGAAAACATCTTTATTTCTTCATTTCTGAAGGATAATTTTACTGGATATGGAATTTCAAGTGGGTGTCTTTTCTTTCAATAATGTAAATATTTCACTCCACTCCTCTTTCTGCTCGCATGATTTCCAAGAAGAATTCTAACATAATACATTTCCTTGCTCCTCTCTGGGTAAGGCATTTCCCCATCTGTGGCTTCTTTCAAAATTTTCTCTTTCTCTTTGATTTTTCTGAAGTTTGAATATGACATGCTTAGATGCCTTTTTTGTTTTTTTTTAAATTTTAAAAAAAAGGCTTTATCCTGCTTGGTTTTCCTTGAGCTTCCTAGAAGTGTAGTTTGGTATCTGTCATTAATTTTGGAAAATTCTCCATTACTGAAGTCATTATTAATTCTACTAATTTTTTCTGTTTCTTTTTCTCTTTCTTCTTTTGCTATTCCCATTATGGATCTATTACACCTTCTGTACTTTTCCAGCGGTTATTGGATAGTCTGTTCTCTGTTTTCTTATTGTTTCTTTCTTTTTGTCTTTCTTTCTTTTGCTTATTCAGTTTGAGAAGTGTCTATTGACATGTTTCTTTTTTTTTTTTTTTTTTTTGAGACAGAGTCTCGCTCTGTCGCCCAGGCTGGAGTGCAGTGGCGCGATCTCGGCTCACTGCAAGCTCCGCCTCCCGGGTTCACGCCATTCTCCTGCCTCAGCCTCCCGAGTAGCTGGGACTACAGGCGCCCACAACCGCGCCCGGCTAATTTTTTGTATTTTTAGTAGAGACGGGGTTTCACCGTGGTCTCGATCTCCTGACCTTGTGATCCGCCCGCCTCGGCCTCCCAAAGTGCTGGGATTACAGGCGTGAGCCACCGCGCCCGGCGACATGTTTCAAGCTCACTATTTTTTTCTCCAGTTGTGTCCCATCTACTGATGATCCCACCAAAGGCTTCCTTCATGTCTACGTTACTTTTTTTTCTTTTTTTCAATCTCTAGCCTTTCTTTTTTATTTTTTCTTACAGTTTCCATCTCTCTGCTTACTTTTTCCATCTGTTATTGCTCGTTGATCACTTTTCCAATAGCATCCTTAGCATATTTTCATCATGGTTAACTTACATTCCTGTACTGATAGTTTTATAATCCCTGGTGTATCTGAGTCTGATTCTGATATTTTATGTCTTTAAGGTTTTTTGTTTTTATTTTTGGTTTTGTTTTGTTTTTACTTAGTTTGTTTTGCTTTTTAATTTGTTTTTTTTTGCCTTTTTCATGCCTTGTAACTTTATTTTGAGAGCCAGACCTAATGTATCAGGTAAAATGAACTGAAATAAATAGGCCTTTCGTATGAGGTTTACATTTATCTGGCTCAATTGTAGGTGTGTATACTGTTTTCTCTTGCTCTAGGTGCCAGAAGCTAACATTTTCTCTAGTATTTTGGATTATCTTTTCCGTTGTCTTGGAGAATCCTCCTCATATAGGGTTTGAACCTTGTGGTCAATTTTTTTTTTTTTTTGAGACAGAGTCTCGCTCTGTCTTCCGGGCTGGAGTACAGTGGGGCGATCTCGGCTCACTGCAAGCTCTAACTCCCGGGTACATGCCATTCTCCTGCCTCAACCTCCCGAGTAGCTGGGACTACAGGTGCCCGCCACCATGCCCAGCTAATTTTTTTTTTTTAAATATTTTTAGTAGAGACGGGGTTTCATCGTGTTAGCCGGGATGGTCTTGATCTCTCGCCCTCATGATCCGCCCGCCTCAGCCTCCCAAAGTGCTGGGATTACCCGGCCTAACCTTGTGGTCGTTTTATCTGTAATTCCCTGTTATTATACAAAAGGCTAACTGATGTGGAGGCGGTGAGGGGGATGTCTCCTGTAATACCATCATTCAATCTTACTCTCTTAGTGAGATCAGTGCCTCTAGGCTGTGACCTTTAGAATTACTTCCTAGTTCCCTCCCACCTCCATTTAGGTAAGAAAAGAAGGCTAGAAATGACTAGATTTTGGTATTTTCCTTTCCCCAAATCAAAAGCTAGCAGGGATTGAGATGGATATTTTTATTCCCCCATATTTGTAAGGCTAGTAAGACCCAAGTCAGTTGTTGGTCTTGAGTGAAATAGTTTGTCTGTGGGCTGGACTTTGTTAAGGAAAAAAGAATTCTTTGAGCATATTTCACAATGGTTACTTTTCCTCCCCTCTGCTGGAAGCTTAGGGGAATTTTTCTGTAATAATTCTGAGAACCTGGTGGGGCTCCTGGAGGTAAAACGCAAGAAAGTGTGTGGATTCCTCTAATAGTCGGTCCCCTGGTGTTTTTAACTTTCAAGCTATTCCACTTTGGGTCGCCAGTATTTGCTAATTGCAGTTCAAGTATTAGCTCAGCTGTGAGCCTCTGCCCCAGCAGGCTGTGATTCTTGGTACCTGCCTCTCCAGTTTTTCAGGCAGTGTGCCCAATGGCCTCTATTATCTGATGGATCTAAAAAACATTATTGATTTTCAGTTTGTTCAGCTTTGTTCTAGTTGCGTGGGTATGAGTGGTGGCTTCTAAACTCCTTTCTTATTAGACTAGAAACTGAAAGTTTATATATTACTTTTTAAGTTTTATGTTAAAGTATAGAATTATTATCTTTTGTGATTTCTTCTATTTTTTAAATATAAAGATCTTTTTCTATTGAAAATATTCAATATCTATAGAATATTTTTCCTTTTTAAAAATAAGATTTTTATGCTTTTATTTTTCATATTTAATTTTAAGTCATGTCGAAGATAAAGTATTAGGAGAGAGAAAATAATTTGATTTTAATTACTAATTGGAAATGCAGTTTGGGAAGAAGCTTCGTAAATTTTAAAAACATTTGTTACATTACTATATGGAAATATGATTGAAGGGGTTGATACTTAGAATTTCATTAAAAACACAACAAAGTTTGAGAAGGTTGAAAGAGGCACAATTTACTTCACTTATCTAAAAATTCTCTCCTATTATTATTCACCATTTCTGGTGCATCCCTTCCCATTCTACCTTGAGCTGCTTGCTGGTGAGTATCTGTCTTTTACTTTTACTGTCTGTTGTTAGTGTGGAAATTAATGGTCAGGAAAATAATTACAAATTTCTAGTGCTAAGTTAAGTTTTTGATATTGCTACGTTTCCACAAATTGTTGTTAAACATGTTAAATTTCTCTCTAAATATTTCCTTGCTTCTTAAAACTTGTATCAAAAAACTAAATGTGAGGTTTTAATACAATGACACAGAACTTTTCTCCATGCTTGTTTGAGATATTTGGTTTAATTCATTTGTATTTTCTGTTGTTTTAATGACCAGTTAATAAACACTAGAATGAAAGGCCCCAAACCTTGCCAGTGTGTTTGAGAAATTGTTGAAATAACTGTGCTACTTATTTGTGTTCAGTTCAGTTCTTTTGACCCTTCAAAGAGATCACGTGACCGCTGATCTTCCTCTTTACTAATCAATTTGAAATGAGGTAGAATAGAAAATGCATTGTTTTCTTTTTCTTTTTTTTTTTTTTGAGACGGAGTCTTGCTCTGTCGCCCAGGCTGGAGTGCAGTGGCCGGATCTCAGCTCACTGCAAGCTCCGCATTCCGGTTTATGCCATTCTCCTGCCTCAGCCTCCTGAGTAGCTGGGACTACAGGCGCCCGCCACCTCTCCCGGCTAGTTTTTTTTGTATTTTTTTAGTAGAGATGAGGTTTCACCGTGTGAGCCAGGATGGTCTCGATCTCCTGACCTCGTGATCCGCCCGTCTTGGCCTCCCAAAGTGCTGGGATTACAGGCTTGAGCCACTGCGCCCGGCCAAAATGCGTTGTTTTCTAAAAGTAATTCTGATTTGTTCATCATAGCAAATTAAAAAAGCAGAGTAGAAAAAGATTAGAATCAAAAGTGATTCCTCCTGCTTTGTCCCACCTGCCCTGGGAACCTTAGTCCCCAAGCCACACACATGCAAGAGGACACACAGGCATGAACTTAGAGGTTTTAGTAAGCTCTGGGGGAACTCTAGCCTAGTCTCCTCAGCTGTAGTGTCATGTGCTGTGAGGAGTTGTTGAGATGACTTAGGTGCAATTACAGAGTTGGCCCGCAATGTTTTTTGTCTCCTCTTTCTGTCTGAGTGCTGTGCATCTAGCCTTGTGCTCATCTATTATTTAGGGAATATCTTAAAAGTGTTTCTCTGCCCAGGGAGAAGACAGAATTTCATCTGATGTCAGTAACGTCTATAAGGTTTAAATATAGCAAAGAAAATCTGCATTAAAGACTGCAAACTAAGGGCTTGCATTTTGGCAGTTATTAAGCCTAACAGAAAGAACATGACCTAGGGATTTGGTGGTCTAATTTCACGTTTTGGATCAGTCATTTTTCTGGCTGTGTATACTTGAGCTAATTTCTTAAATTGTTCACTTTAATTTCCTCATCTATAAATTCAGTTAACTTTCCTCCCTATGTTCCCACTAGAATTACAGAAAACCATACCTGCCTGGAATTGGTACAGTAGGTAGCTCATACTAAATACTGAAAATATTTGTCTTATTATTAAAGTTGCTAAAAGAAGCAATGATAATAATTATCATGTCTTTCTGATAATAAAGAAGAGCATGGAAATTACCCATCAAACTTTTTTTCTGTAAAGAACTGGAATGACAATCTTATATTTTGTAAAATTCCCAAAGCTGTATAAGAAAGACAATTTAATCATAGAGAGTCAAATTTGGCAGAAATATACTAAAATGTAAATTTTTAATCACTTTATCATGATGCATTAGAATACATTCTTTTCTATTTAAAACAATCTTACTTGCTAGAACACTTTGACAAAGTTGTTTCTACTTCTGAACACAAAGCTGCTGTGGATAGGTCTAAAGCAATACTTAGATTTTGAGTTTATAATAGAAATTTGGGTAGTCCAGTTTCTAGTCTTATCTAGACCCATGGCAAGCCATTTCAACTTTGATGGAAAAGATCTGATGTATTTACTTCATAGAAGGGCTTTAGAGAGACAAAAAGAGGAAGCATGCTATAATTCTTATGTTTTCAGACTCTGCTGTTAGATACAGAGCAGAATTTTGAAGATGCATTAATTCTTTCAAGTCATGAAGGCAGTGTATAAAAGAGCAAGTTACAAAATGGTGGCCTGAGACCAAAAGAACCAATGAATTATCCTACAGAGACTTGCTTGCTTTGCTTCCTCTTTTCACGGTGAGCTATCTCTGTTGTCCTATTTTTAAGTTTACTGATTATTTCTTCTGTCTACTCAAATCTGCTGTTGAACCCTTCTGGTGAATTTTTCATTTCAGTCATTATACTTTTTAGTATCCAAATTTCAATTTTGTTTGTTTTTATACCATATCTTTATTGATATCCTTGACTTGTTTATATATTATTCTCCTGGTTTTCTTCAGTTCTTTATTGTTTTTTCTTGGTGTTTGCACGTATTTCAGATGGTTGATTTAAAGTGTCTAGTAAGTTAAATGCCTGAGTTTCCTTGGATACAGTTTCTGTAAATTTCTTTTCTTTTTGTTTCTTGTGAATGAGCCATAATTTTTATTTTAATTTTAATTTTTTTGAGATGGAGTCTCGCTCTGTTGCCCAGGTTGGAGTGCAGTGGCACAATCTCTACTCACTGCAACCTCTGCCTCCTGGGTTCAAGTGATTCTCCTGCCTCAGCCTCCTGAGTAGCTGGTACTACAGGTGTGTGCCACCACACCTGGCTAATTATTGTATTTTTAGTAGAGGAGGGGTTTCACCATGTTGGCCAGGCTGATCTTGAACTACTTACCTCAAGTGATCCACCTGCCTCAGTCTCCCAAAGTGCTGGGATTACAGGCATGAGCCACCATGTCCAGCCTCCAATTTTTTTATATGTCTTATAATTTTTGGTTGAAATTTGGCACTTTGAATGTAGTAATACTAGAAATTAGTCTTTCCTCCACTTCAGAATTTGCTATTGTGTATTGTTGAGGTTTGCAGTAATCTATTTGTTCAGTGTCTTTTCCAGACTACTTTTGCAAATATTATATTTCTTCTCATATATTGCCACCAAAGTTTCTATTCTATTATCTCATCAGTTAGCCAGTTACCTGAGAGAGAGTTGATGAAATACTTGGAGTCTAAAAGAAAAAAAAAAGTCTCCCAATCTTTGAAGACAGGCTCTGAGCTGAGGTAATCCTTTAGGTCAAGCCATGTGTGACTCTGCCTTAGCCTTCACTTTCTGTTTACATGAAGTCCAATATTAGACTTACAATACTAGGGTACTCTTAGATTTTTTCTGAGTGTATGACCAGTCCTGAGCATAAATAGTATACTTCATATTTCCTGTTACATCTGGAAACCCTTCAAAGTATGTTTCCCCAAAGAAGCTTCCTTCTCAGCCTCCTTCTTCCCAGGCTTGTGGTAATCTCTGTTGCTTGCCTCATCTATGATCCCATGCTCCAGAGCTCTATAAATAGCTACTATATGTCTTAAATTCTTTAATCAGATGCTTCCCGCAAAGCCACTCCAGACTGAGGGGCGCTGCCATGAGCCTAGGGATTAGGGAAAGTTAAATAGGTAAACAAAACGGACATAACTATATCTTAATGAGACTTTGAAACCTCTTTCTTCACTAAACACTCCCTTGGTATTGTGAGGTTTCCATGAGATCTGAGAATTTTGAAAGAGCTGATATGGTCAGTTTCTTGTCAGCTTCAAGATTGTTTCCATGGAGAAATCAATTGATGGGGCTTCTTATTTCATCGTTTCCATGAAGTTAACTTCCTCATTCACTTTCAACTACTAGTTTATTGCTGGGAAATCTGATTCTGCAATTAATCTGAATTATGAAATAACAGTAATTGTGATTTTCCAGACCCTATTAAAACACATTTTATATCTTTCTATCCAGTGGTACAAAATATATAAAGTTATAATTTATATATTAATAAAAAGTTTGAGCAGAACAGAATATTAGAATCCTTATTATCTGAATGAAGTTATTTTCAAGATGAAAAAGCAGCTAAGAACTGGAAGGAAGGTAAAGCATCTTCTTTGAGCCAACAATGATGTTAATACCCAGGCCACCTCCCTTGTGAGGTCGTGTCCTCTGCCAACTATACCAATGGCATATAATAACATAGATCATGAGAAACGTTTATGGTAGCATTTTACCTCACTCAGTAAATGAAGGCAAACTAAGGTAACTGATGGCATGAAAGCAGAGGAAAATAAGTAGTGTACCTCAGAAGCCCTGCAAATAATCCTGTACAGTGATGGTGACCAAAAGTGATGGCAACAGTTTTCAAAGGTTTATTAAGTTGTTCATCTTGATTTTTCCAAATGTGGCATATTGTCACAGTAGGAGAAAACTCCTCTTGTATTTACTCTTTGAAGCATGGGTACATGGCTTTTATAATTGTCTATGGCAGCAATAAATCATAATTTTAAAGCAATAATTTTGAATTAATTCATTTATTTACTAAGAAATGGCTGTAAGATCATACAAAAGGAAACTATAATGCAGAGGGCAAAATAAATCCCCCTTCTGCTGCTTAAATGTGGTATAATTAAAATTATTAACATCTTTTTTAAAAGAGATCTTATTTTTCTAAACAGCTGTTTCAGCCTACAGAGTTATCTCTATCACTTACAGAGTGATATCACTCACAACTGTTAATTTAAAAAAAGTATGCGTGTGTGGGATGGAGATGTTTATATAGTTTTAATGATGCAAATATGAAGACTTGTAATTAGTGATTTTGGCAAAATAACAAGGATAATATGTGGAGCTGAGGATAGACTCTAGGTCTTCTGCTATACTTTTAAGTTTGATTTATTTGTTCATTTATTGAAGATTTGCTAAGCACTATGCTGGGAATTTCAAATCAAAGAATATGTAAGATGCCATCCCCATCCAAGGTAAGTCTACAAATCCAGTTAATAAAATTACAAAAGTCGAGATGATGTCTTTGAAGCAAAGGTGATGTGCTAAATTGCATTCTGTAGACCGGCCCTGCCACGACCCTTTCTGTATGCCAAAAACAAGTTGGGAACTGCATTGCCCAATATCCCTTCTACCCGCAGTTCCACATTTGAGTGGACCAATGAGAGGCACTCCCCCAGGTGTGAAAAGAGCAGTCATTCTCGGGAACAATATGCAGGGCTGTGTGGCTGGCCAGCATGGCTCTGAGGGCCATGTGCCTGAGGCTGTAGCTTGAGTGAGCTGGTAAGAGCTCCCACCAGTTATGGGGATTCTCACAGTCCACATCCACAGAGAGCTCATGAGAACCAACTGCCTTGGTGCTTTCAGTCTGAGGCCCTCAGGTCAGCCTCCCTAACTTTTGATGGGTACTCTTCTCACCTTCCCATTCCCAGATGTCCTAGGGCTTCTGAAACCTTAAATCTTTTAGTCCTTCTGACTCAGCACTGATGATGCATTTCTGTTCATAGACAAGAAGACAGAGTTTATTAATTTTTTAAAAATTACTATTTGAGCTTTGGAGAGCCAGCCAAGGAATCATGGATGTATGATATTTGACCTAGATTTTGAAGACAGTTTCTACAAAGAGAAAAGTGAGTAATGGCCACTCAAGTGAGAAGACAGTCTTCGAGAAGATGGAGAAACATAGAAACATATGACCTGCTCAAAAGTACAAGATATTTTGCGTGACTAAAAATGGTGTGGGAGGGCATCCTGGAGAAAGAAGATGCAAAGTTTAGCTGACAGCAGACCTACAAGCACCTCAAATTCCAGGACAACCAGAGGTCTTTTCTTAAGCAAGAAGCAGCCCTTGAAACATGTGATCAGAAATGCGTTTTGGATACTTTTGCAAGAGTTCATGTAAGATATATTGGTTACCAGAATTAACAAATAAAAATACAAGATACCTAGTTAAATTGGAATTTCAGTTAAAGATATATTTTTCTAGTGAAAGAGGGGTTCCATGCAATATTTATAACATAGTTATGTTAAACTTATTTGTTGTTTATTTGAAATTCAAATATTATTGGACATCCTTGCAACCCTTAGCATAATCAGGACCTTTACTTCACCTGGATTTCCTAATACCAGGGGCTAACAGAGTCTTTAAGTGTCAGCTGTCATTATATATCATGTTCAGCAGTCATTTTGGGCCTTTCCATCTTTTCTCCATAGACCTAAAGTTCAGAAAAAAGACATATTTGCAGGTTTGTGTGGAAAGCACTGGCTAGAACTGAAGCTCACTGCAATAACTTTTGAAGTAGCAGAAATGGACTTAGGGTCCATCTGCAGGCACATTGCACCTTTACCTAATCTTCAGACACTGCTTATGGCTTGGATTGCTTAGGGCATAGACTGATTATTAATCTTTAGGTAGGCCCAGTGTGGTGACTCACACCTGTAGTCCCAGCCTCTCTGGTGGCTGCCCAAGACCTTGGGACCCCACCTCCCCACACTGTTGCATCAACATCCCTGGATATGAGACCTGGAGTCAAAGGAGATTGTTTTGGAGCTTTAAGACTTAATGACTGCCCTGCTGAGTTTCGCACTTGCATGGAGCCCGTAGTCCCTTTGTTTTGGCCAATTTCTCACATTTGGAATGGGAACATTTACCCAATGCCTGTATCCCCATTGTATCTTGGAAGTAATTAACTTGTTTTTGATTTTACAGAATCATAGGCGGAAAGGACTTTCCTTATCTCAGATGAGACTTGGGACTTGGACTTTTCAGTTGACACTGGAATGAGTTAAGACTTTGGGGGACTGTTGGGAAGGCATGATTGTTTTTGAAATGTGAGAAGGGCATGAGGTTTGTGAAGGGCAAGGAGTGGGATGATATGATTTGGCTCTGTGTCCCCATCCAAATCTCATGTTAAATTGTAATCCCCATGTGTCAGGGGAGGGACCTGAAGGGAGGAGATAAGATTGTGGGAGTGGATTTCCTCCATGCTGTTCTCATGATAGTGAGTGAGTTTTCACGATATCTGATGGTTTAAAAGTGTGTGGCAGTTCCCCACTTGCTTGCTCTCTCTCTTCTCTTCCACCATGGTAATATGTGCTTGCTTCTCCTTTGCCTTCCACCATGATTGTAAGTTTCCTGAGGCTTCCTAGTCATGCTTCCTGTTAAGCCCGTGGAACCGTGAATCAATTAAAAATTTTTAATTCATAAATACCCAGTATCAGATAGTTCTTTATAGCAGGATGAAAACAGACTAATACAGATGATGTAGAACAAAACTGTACATAATTAATGTATACAATTTGATGAGTTTGGACATATGCATAGACCTGTGAAGCTATCACCAAAATCAAGGAAAAAAACCTATCCAGTATCTCCAAAAATTTCCCCATGTCCTTATGATTGTTTGTATGTGTGTGCATATATGTGTGTTCATGCATATATGTGTGTGTTTGTGTCCATGTGGCAAGAACACTACATGAGATCTTCCTTCTTAGTAATATTTTAAAGTGCACAATGTTAAATGTAGGCACTATGTTGTACAGAAGATCTCTCGAATGCATTCATCTTGAATAATTGAATCTTTATACTCATTGAACAAATCCTCAATTCCCCATCTCTTCAGCTTGTGGCTTTTTCCATTTAGCATAATTCCCTCCAGGTTTTTTTTTTTATAGATAACAAAACATTCTTTTTTTAAGGCTGAATATTATTGCATCACATGTATATACCACATTTTCTTTTTCCATTCATCAGTCAATATAACATTTATGTTGTTTCCATATTTTCCTGTTGTGAATAAAGCTACAATAAACATGGAAGGGCAGATATCTCTACAATATATTTATTTTAATTATTTTGGATATGTACCCAACAGCAGAATTCTTGGATTATACAGTAGTTTTATATACATATATATGTGTGTATATATATATATATACACACACATATATATATATAGAGAGAGAGAGAGAGAGAGAAAGAGATGGAGTTTTGCTCTTGTCACCCAGGCTGGAGGGCAATGGCACGATCTCTGCTCAGTGCAACCTCCGCCTCCTGGGTTCAAGCGATTCTCCTGCCTCAGCCTCCCAAGTAGCTTGTATTACAGGCACCTGCCACCACACCCAGCTAATTTTTGTATTTTTAGTAGAGACAGTGTTTCACCATGTTGGCCAGGCTGGTCTCAAACTCCTGACCTGTCTTGGCCTCCCAAAGTGCTGGGATTATAGGTGTAAGCCACTGCACCCTGCAGTAGTTCTATTTTTAATTTTTTGAGGAGCTTCTATATTGTTTTCCATACCATTTTGCATTCCCACCAATAGTGTACAAGGTTTCCAGTTTCTCCATATCCTTGCCAACAGTTATCTATTTTTTTGATAACCATTTTAATAGATGTGAGATAATATTCATTGTTCTTTTTTAATCAAGATTGATTTGGGTATTTGTGGTCTTTTGTGGTCCCACATGAATTTTAGAATTGCTTTTGTCCTTTTTCTATAGAAAATGTTTTTGGAATTTTGATGGGGATAGCAATAATTCTGTAGAACACTTTGGGCAGTAGAGACACTTTAACAGTATTAAGTCTTTCATATGTGTATATATATATGAAAAAAATATATATTTTTATAAATGTTTTATTGTTTTCAATATACATCCTTCATCTTCTCCATTAAGTTTATCCCTAGATATTTTATTCTTTTTGGTGCTATAGAAATGGGATTGTTTTCTTAATTTCCTTTTTGGATAGTTTATTGTTAGTGTATAAAAACTCAAATGATTTTTGTATGTTGATCTTAAATCTTGCAATTTTACTCAATTTGTTTATAATTAACAGATTTTTAGTGGTGTCATTAGGGTTGCCTACATATAAGATAATTTTATTTTTTCATTTCTCAACAGATAATTTTACTTTTTCTTTCCTGATTTAGATGCCTCTTATTTATTTTTCTTATCTAATTTCCCTGGCTAGGACTTCTAATACTATGTTGAATAGAAATAGCAAGAGTGGGCATCCTTGTCTCGTTCTATCTTAAATAAAATGTTTTTCTGTTTTTCAGCATTAAAGATAATGTTAGCTGCAGGATTCTCATATATGGCCTTTATTGTATTGCAGTAAATTTCTTCTAGACCTAGTTCATTGAGTTTTTATTGTGAAAGTGTATTAAATTTTGTCAAGTGCATTTTATGTATATATTGAGATGATTGATTATGTGATTTGTATCCTTCATTCTATTAATGTGGTATATCACATTAATTGATTTGCACATGTTGAACCATCCTTGCATCCCAGGAGTAAATCTTACTTGGTAATGGTGTGTGATATTTTCAATATGTTGAATTGGTGTGCTCATATTTTGTTGAAAATTTTTGCGTCTGTGTTCATGATGGATATTAACCTGTGGTTTTATTTTCTTGTAGTGTTAAATGATTATTTTAAAAACCACAAATGTATTTAAAGGCATTATTTCTAAAAAGATTCACTTAAACTTCAAATGTGTCATTTTTCCTGTTTCTAAAAATGTTTCAAGAGGACTATATAGCATAGCTAGATATATTAAAGTTCACTTTAAATTTTAAAATCGAAGAATGAATAATACTATTTGATTATTTAAAAAATTGCTACTAAATTTCTACTATGGTCAAGGCTCTGTGCTGGCTGCTGCAGTCATCAGGTTGTTCAAAGCAGATCAACTTTGCAACACTACCTGTAATATCACAGTAAAAGGTCAGGGAATGGGTTATGTTGGAAGACTGGAGAAAAACATCTGCAGAAAATGCAGTTTTATAAATTTACATGAGAGTAGTAGTTCAGGCCATTCAGAAAATTCTAGGTTACACCTGGGGGCAAGAGACTGGACCTTTCCTTTACAAACATTTTGTTTGAGGTGTGTGGGCAGAAAACTGCTGCCCCCTAAAGACATACATGCTTTGGGAAGAGATGAGGCTATATTAGTCCCCATACAGGTGGGCGTGACCAAGTCCTAGGAGAGACTTTGTACAGCATTATCTTCTTAGATTAATCACATGGGTAGATCCTGATCCATCTCAAGTTCCATGACTGGCTCTGATTACAAGAAATTATCCTGTTTAAGTTAATGAAATAGTACCTTATGCAGGCCCAAGGGCTACAACATTTTCAGTCTTTCTTTAACTTAATCGTGTTTTTCTCTCTTTAACGTAGCCTGGGAAATTATAACAAGCAACACATTCTCCTAACATGCATAACTATGGCATGCTTCCATACAATGAAAAAAAGAAACTATTTTTAAATTTCATAAAAAGACAGCACAAAATCTGTTTTAATTTTTTTGTTTGTTTTCTATAACAAGCTGAAAAAAATCAACTACAACAGAATTATTTGATCATGTCCCAGCCTGGCACACAGTATTTACAAATGCTTGTACCCCCATCCTTCCAACCTACCCTGCCAATTTTTTTAAATGGAGGATAGAAAGAAGGAAATAAAATTGTCCCATTCTGTTTTAATATTTAAATTACAACACAAAAACAACCTTTAGCAATTTTGAGAACACTGGAATAGTAAAGCTTTGGGGTGTTCATACCCAAATTCAAAGACAAACAGATAAGTGATTTTCAGACAGAGGCTTTACTGAAAAATCTTGAAGTGATCAAGCATGTTGGAGCATTTTACTAACGTCAAATGACTGACAATAGCAATTTTGAAGCTGATCTGTGTTTAGGAGCATTTGCATTCCCCAAGGATATTCTTGAACACTGGGCATGTGATTACTAGGATGATTGAGTTCAGGTTGAACTTGAATATTTCAGTGAATATATGAAGTATGTGGCTGAGTCTGTAAGACTTGAGGCTAATTAGATGTTTCTGAAGTGACTTCTTTTTTCTCCCTCTCAAATCAAAACCGGGACTCATGCTCTGAGAAAGTACTTTTGTGATAATTCTGGTTAAAAGAGGCAAGTGTAATTGAGATGCTAATATACTGGAAGTCCTGACATGATTTGATAACGTTTAGATGCAAAGGAAACACGTGTTAAAACTATTAAAGCTAAACCTTGGAAAAGCCAGGCAGAGTTCTTGGGAGATGATTCTCCAGGGTCATTCATATTTCTGCTCATCTTGTGAGCACCGATAGCTTTGATTCTAGACTGCCTTCTCACAGAGGGTTGTATAGGCGACAGCCTCTGAAGATAGACACAGAGTATCCCTCTGAAGCAAAAGGCTGGTTTGCTTACTGTCCGGGATAATAAGTATAATGTCCTATCCCAGCACTGGGGGTAAGTTTGTTTCTAGCCCAGTTTTGAAAGTAGGGTTCCCCGAGCTTGGGACTCCTCAGCTATGATGCAAACAGGCTTGTGTTTTGCATCACAGGAACTGTTGGCCTCCACTCCATGCGACTTGTGAGGGAATGAAGGGAACAACTGCATCCCACATCACAGGGAAGATATTCCAAGCCTGGTCATAGCATCCTGAAGTTTGCAGGCTGTTAGGATGCTTGTTCCAGGAGCATCCAGGAGGAGTCAGTGCTTATGACAAAGACATGGTCTGACACATCTTCAAAGTTCTACAGGGGAGACATTTTGGAAATGAATTTTCCAGATCCCAGAAAATCCCAATACCAAAATATCATGCTGCTGAACCAAACTCCTTATCCTTTTCTCAGAGAGGCACGCTTAGGCATACTTACCTACATCTGGTCCCCAGCCCAGCATTTGTTGGGCTGAGTAGAAAGTCTGTGGCTAATGGGTAACCTAGGGTAGCGTGATGTGGTCAAAGAGCTCTGCTCTGCAGTTTGGGGAAGCTATGACCATCTGCCACTAACACTCAGATAAAGCACATAAGTTTTGAATTTGGGGGAATCCTTTCAAATCACTGGGTTTTTGTTTCCATCTGAGAGTATCTGTGAGATCCATGGTTTTCAACACCATCTTTAGTGGCAGAATTATTTATTCAAGCTAAATTGTATGTTGCTATGTGACCACAACAGAAGTGATGAATACAACCCCTCAGGCGTGTGTGGCCCCAGCTCTCCCCTATCCTGTCTCTGCGTGGCCCTGGCGTCTCCTCATGACACAGGCCCCAGGGAGACTGTTGGAGCACCAAAATGCAAGATCACTCAGAGCAAAGCTCAGAAGGACTGGACATCCTCAGAGGGATCTTCTTGCTCTGATAGTCTCTGATTTCTAGATGCATGAACCTCATGAGAAAATAAAAGCCACGGTCAGTCTGGCAGGCATTCGTGGTCTTTAAGACAAAAGGCCAACACCCATTAGGCTGCAAAACAGCAGGTTCAAACCATGAGTCATCTATGGGTCCAAGCTCTAATTTGGGCTCAGGCTAGTAGTCTTTCTCACTTTTGCAAGTGGTACTATTTAAAATGTTATTTTTCTGACTTTGCACGCTTCAGTAAGTTTCTTTCCTTGTACAGTAGAGCCCTTCCCCTAACCAGACACGAGGGATAATTCCTTGAGGGGGGAAATAGTCATCACAAATAAGAGGGCAGATGGAACAGATTTTAGGAATTTATACTGAAGGGTCTTGATCCATGTAAAGTTTTGAAGAATATAAGATATAATTTTTTTTCCTCTTTCCAATAAATAAAAATTTTACAAGCTAAGGGAAGGAGACAGAATAGCCGAGGCTTGTATAGACACTACTCGTTGTAGCAAGCTTGGAAGCTATCTCTGTCTCACAGACATGGTACCCATCTGTCCCCAGAGTTTGTGCTCTGTGCCTAAATTGCCCACCTTACAAGGAAATCTGGGTTCAATGGATGAATGCAATCACATGCCCTAGGAATGGTGTGTCTCTACCCTGTGCAAGAGGGAAGGTACCGCGAGAAGGTGCAGACTCTGCCCAGTAGGGGCATGGCAGAGCTGAGTAGGTGGAAGGAGCCACACCTCCTCGCTGGCCCTCACATTGCTATGGGGCATGCCTGGCATTAGAGACTTCATTTTCCCTAGATGCTCACCATCATTATCCTGGCTGGAGAACATCCTTCTCTGTCCTGCCTCTGCTCCTGTGCCAGCCCTTCCTTTGGTGCTTGCAGAGTTTGTCCTTCCAGAGTTAACAATTTCTCACTCACGAGTGATGGGGATGAAGCCAGGGAGCTGGTCCAGGGCAGTGCTGGCCAGGAAGCATCTCTCACGTAGCTGTGCAGGCAGCTCCTGTAGCTCCATGCCCTCCGCTCCTGTATCCTGCTGTCCACACGCCCTCTGGTCCTGCAGTTCTCTACTCCAGAATCATCCCAGGAAGAATCAGTCCTACCTCTTTGGGGAAAATTCCATCTATGGAAAGAATAAAAGACTATCTTTACTATTGTATAATGTATTCAATAAATGCTGACTGGGAGATGGGGGAACGGGAGGAATCATCCCTGGCTGAAGAAGTCCACCTACAGGGGAGAGGTGTCAGTCACAGGCCTCACTGCATACTCACTCCTAGATATTTTTCTTCTTAAAACTAATATTTCTTTTGTTTGTATTATTTGTTTTTATTTGTGACACATAAAGGACTAGAGGAGTTGAATGTTCTCAGTTCCCTAACACTAAGTGTGAGTGCTAGGAAGAGCTATATGATCCCAGTTTTTTTTTTTTTTTTTAATAATCTTTTCCTCTTTTTCTTTGTTACAGTGAAATATATACATATATCTATATTTTTTCTCTTTTCTTTTTTCTTTTCTTTCTTTCTTTTTTTTTTTTTTTTTTTTGAGATGGAGTCTCACTCTGTAGCCCAAGCTGAAGTGCAGTGATGTCATCTCGGCTTACTGCAACCTCTACCTCCAGCATTCAAGTGATTCTCATGCCACAGCCTCCTGAGTAGCTGGGACTATAGGCGTGTGCCACCACACCTGGCTAATTTTTTGTATCTTAGTGTTGATTGGGCTTCACCATGTTGCCCAGGGTGGTCTCAAACTCCTAGCTCAGGTGATCTGCCTACCTTGGCCTCCCAAATTGCTAGGATTACAAGCAGGAGCCACCAGACCCAGCCAAAAATGAAATATATAATGCATATAAAATAGAATATGTAGCTTGTATGCATAGTTAAAAAACTAGTGACATCCCTTTATCCACGGATGGCATCTTCAAAGCCCTCTGGGTACCTCTGCCCCTAGAGTTAGCTGCTCTCTTAGATGTTGTGTTAATTATTTTTATGTTTTAAAAAATTTCTCATTTGCATGCATTTTTAACTAATATAGTGTTTCATTTTGTCTGTTTTCTACTGTTAGATAAATAATCTCATTGCATGTTTTATTTGGTGCCTGCTTCCACCCTTTAATATTCAGTGTTTTAGATTTACCTATGGTGATGCAAGTAGCTGTTTTTTTTTTTTTTCGTGGCTTCATTTGTTTTTCAGTAACGCACTATGCAATTATATATGCATGCATTAATGTCTTATCCCCTCTACTGTCAATGGACGCTGGGGTGGTTCCCATTTTGCGAACACAGGCCATGCAGTTGGAGGCAGCCTTCACGTGTCTCTGGGCACACACATGTGACACTTTCTCTAGGAAACAACTCCAGGGTGGACTTGCACCACTTCCACCCCAGGCCTCCTTCTAAGTGATTCTAACGATTGGTGTGTCGTACATCCCATGTGCCCAGCAAAGACTCACCCACACAACTGTTTTGATGGCTGGCACCACCAACTCCCAGTACTAGGGTGCTTGATATAATCCTGCAGCTGCTGCTTCCCCCAAATCTCAGTCATCTTCCCTTTCGCAAGTCATCTGGCCCACCCTTCCCTGCTCCCACTTCCTTTGTCTCATCCCCAAACCAACCATCTCCAAATGGCACTTCTGGGTGGGTCCTGCAGGACTCAGGATTTAGTACCGCCTCAGAGCCCTGCCTGCTCCACCTGCTGCAGAAGAAAGACAAGGCTCTCTCCCACGCAGTGCTGACACAGGCCCTGCAACACTGCCACCAAGAAAAGAATGACTGCCATGCATCCGCTTGTTTAGGTCAGCAGGTTTCATTTTTTTAAGTTTATTATTTTATTTTTGATGGTTTCAGTTTCAAAGTATCATCTCTAAATATTATTAACTAGAATCTACTTTTACAGTATTTATTTTGCACATGCTACTGTCTTTATAACATCAGGCTATATTTTTAGAAGTTACTTTAAAAATTTATTTTCCCTGGCTCTATTGAGGTGTAACTGAGAAATAAAAACTGTATATAACATATAGGAATTTTTCAAGAAAATGCTCAGTTATCAGAATGTATGGTTTTATGCTGAGGAAGGTACAAACTGGGTTTCTTGTAGATGAGGGAGGGGGAAATAGAAATAAATATCTCTCCACAGCAAGTTAGACTTAAGGTATCTTTTGAATCATTAAATAAATCAAAGACAGACTCAGAGGAAACCACATGACCCATGGAAAACAAACTCCATTTATCTATCCCCTCTGGGGTTGTTTGGGATCTTCTCAGGCAAGAGTTGACCATTTGTGAAATAGCTGAACTTTGAAGTTCAAGGGTGGATGGACTCCCAGTCCAAGGTGGCATGGCTCTAGGGGAGGAGAATTGGCATATAAAGAAGGAGAAGCCTTTCCATGGCAATTTCTCCTCTTTCTTCTTCTGTTGTGGGTTTTTGTAATTGTTATATACTATAGAACAGTATGTGCTCAGGTCAATCGTGCTGCAGGAGACTTGTACAGGGTCCCACATGACATGTAGAGCACAGCACAGGAACCACGGGGAAAGACGTGTCTGGAGGTCTTTTAAAAGGCCACAAAGGACTGGGGAGCAGAGAATGCTTGTCAGTAGAAGGAGGAGTGGGAGCCAGGAGAATTCTCCATAAAGATGAAGCCCACCCAAGCTTTCTTTAGCCATAACACAAAGGGGCTGGCTATTCACACTGTTGATCCCTTTGAGCTGATGGGAATGGCATGTGATTTCAGTCCTATTCAGTTTTCTGACTTTTTCAATGGCAACACTTTTTCAAATACCACTGAGAAGTGACAACCTTGCTCTTCTATGCATTTATGGATCTAAACCTTTCTCTGCAGGATAGAGTCTGTGTCCCTCCAAAGAAGATGTACAGGCTTCCAGGCTGGCCAATCTCAGGGTTGTGTGGCACTGGGGATTGTCTGATTCATAGTCAGAGAGTGGGTGCAAGGGAAGGGGCAACACCATTTAAGGGGTTTTCATAGCTGGACATGCAATAAAATAAGTTTGCCTGCGATCTTTGCCATTCTGTGGGCTCCTAAGACAAGTTTCCCCTGCACTTGAACACCAGTGTCCAGAAGCTTCCAGAAGGCACTCAGTAACCATACTTTTTGTTTTGTTTTGTTATTTTGTTTTTTCTACCTATAAAAAACTGTTAATTGCCATCTGATAAAATAACCTTTCTTTGGAGGCCAGATTTGGAAGAATTGGGTAGTTAGTGCTGGAATGACCTTAGGGATATTCATAACTTACTCAGTTTTAGTCCTTTCTAATCTTAACAGAAGAAACCAAGATGCCGTTTATTAATTCTTCCCACTAAATTAATGGAGTCACTGCATCTCCAAGACCATTAGCAGAGCAGAGACAAGAGTTTGGGCTGGAGAAGTAAGTAAATATTTGACTTCTTTTTTTCAACTTCATCTGAGAAATTGGTTGGAATTGCCCATCTAATGGATTTTCTGGCAAACATTTTAGAATACCTATGTTTAAGGCAGGCCAAATAAAGGGATAATTTGTTTTTCTTTCCTTGCAATTACTATTACAATGGACATTTTTTCTGGACCAAATATCAGGCCATGTTGTCATAAAAGGACTACTTGCTTACAGTGAAAATGAGGCCCAATAATTAAAGGGAATGGAGAAAGGGCATGACCTTGCAATAAATAATACTGAAGAGGGAAGGGGGCAGACTTCTGAAATTCTAGTTTTTTCCTTGTCCTAATCAGTGTCCACTGGGAGACCTAGGCCTGTCTCTCCCTGTTCCCAGGACAAATTTCACACTCTGTGGAAAGAGGGTGATTTCTGGGGCTCCCTTTAGAGGTGACATTCTGTAATTCTGATAGGAAGATTAATTTCTTATTTAAAATTTTTGTCCCAACACTATCTTGAAACAATTCAATTACTGTTGAGGAGAACTTATAGTTTAAAGAGGAAAACATAACTTTATTTGACTTTAATTTTGGTTAATTTAGAGTTAAGGCATATAATATGGGTGGGTTTTGTGTCCCTACCCAAATCTCATCTTGAATTGTTGTCCCATAATTCTCACATATTGTGGGAGGGACCCAGTGGGAGGTAATTTGAATCATGGGAGTGGAGTCCTCCATACTGTTCTCATGGTGGTGAATGAGTCTCATGAGATCTGATGATTTTATCAGGGGTTTCCACCTTTGCATCTTTTTCATTTTCTCTTGCCACCACCGTGTAAGAAGTACCTTTCACTTCCCACGATGATCCTGAGGTCTCCCCAGCCATGTGGAACTGTAAGTCCAATTAAACCTCTTTTTCTTCCCAATCTTGGTATGTCTTTATCAACAGCATGAAAATGGACTAATGCAATATACCAAGTGTTATCAAGAGGCACATTAATAATGAAGGTGGTAAAACATCCCATTTAAGTCAACATTTTAGTTAAGCAAACTGTGAGCACTTACTGTGAACCAGGGGTGACACAACACTCTAGAAAAACTAGGCAGGCACTAAACATAACTCTTTAAAAAATTGTCACTCATATTCTATTCCATGAATCCAGTATGATATAGTCAGCTAAGAAATGTCTTTTCTCATTTTAAAATATTTAATTGACAAAAATTGTATATATTCAAAGTGATTTGATATACATTGTGTACTGATTACCTCAGTCATTGTCAACACTGTGTGTATGTGTGTGTGTAGGGGAGTGAGGACACTTAACATCTCCTCTATAATTAAACTTCAAATAAACAATGCAGTATTATTAACTATACTCATCATGTTATACATTAGATCACTAGAACATATTCATCTTATAATTGAAAGTTTCAGCTCTTCGATCAACATCTCCCCATTCACTCCCCCATTCCGGCACCTGTCAGCCACTGTTTTACCCTTTGCTTCTGAGATCAACTTTTTCTATTCCACATATAAGTGAGAACACACAGTATTTTTCGTTGTATGTGTATTCACATACAAGTGAAATAATTTTATTTAGTATAGTGTCCTCCAGGTTCATCCATATTATAGCAAATACAAGGATTTTCTTCTTTTCTTATGGTGGAATAATATTTCCTTTTGTATAAATACACTACAATTTCTTTATTCATTCACTGACTGATGGGCACTTAGTTTCCATATCTTGGTTATTGTGAAGGATGCTGCAATGATGGGGGTGTATCTCTTTGAGATATTGATTTCATTTTTATTTTTATTGGATATATATTCAGAAGTGAGATTGCCAGATCATATGATAGTTCTATTTTTAACTTTTTGAGGGACTTCCACACAGTTTTCCAAAGTGGCTGCACTAATTTACACTCCCACCAAAAGTGTGCAGGAATTGCCCTTGCTCCACATGCTCACCAATACTTCTTATCTCTTGCTTTTTTATAATACCACAGTGAAATATTGCCTCATACCTGATAGAATTATCTCCTTATTTGGCCTGCCTTAAACACAGATATTATAAAATGTTTGCCAGAGAATCCATTCAATGGGCAATTCCAACCAATTTCTCAGATCAAGTTAAAAAAAAGAAGTCAAATATTTACTTACTTTTACAGCCAAAACCCTTGTCTCTGCTCGCTAACGGTCTTTGAGATGCAGTGGCTCCATTAATTTAGTGGGAAGAATTAATAAAAGGCGTCTTGGATCGTGTCTATTTTATCAATTGCAAAAATGAGATTAGGGAAATAGTTTCCTCAGAATTAATAAGTGGTACCTTCTCACTCAAACTTTAGTGCTCTTTCTTCTATGAAGCTGAACATTATTTCTTGCTTGTACACATGGAGCGTGATTCAATCCCCAAAATAATTTTCTGTGATGCTCTACTTTGCAATTGAATCTTTAATTGTTAGGAGAAGTGCATATAACTTTACATAATCACCTATTCACAATCAAAATTCTTATGGAGACAAGTCAATTCAACTTGATGAAGAACAAGCAATCCTTACAGATGGCTCAGAGTTTTCAGAATTGATTGACTAAATATTAAAAGACAGCTTGCTGTCCAGATGTGAGCCAACTCTAATGTATCTTGAAGACTTGCTGTGTGCCAGGCATTCTGCTAAGCCTGACACACACTAAGCATATGAAACATTAAATTCTTGATTATTCCCATTTCACAGGTGAGGACATAGTGGAACAGATGGATTATTATCTACCTGGGCTCACACAGCTAGGAAGTGATAAAGGAAAGAAGCAGCATGTAGCCATTGGACCCAACCCCTCAGCTACTGCAGAGCCTGAGAGAGTTGGATCTCTCCAGGTTCTATCCAGCTTTTTAATTATTCGATAAAGGATAACATGAAGGATGAATTCTATCATCACTAAAAAGTCATAGTGATATTAACACATGCCCTGATAACCTGAAAAAGCTGCTGTGAAACCAGAGAGCAGTTCCATAATAAGCCTGGGACATATACAAGGAAACCTGAGCTGTAGAGTGAGTGTCTGCAAAGCCCGAGAGGGCTCCCACTATGCTCATTCTCCTGGAGGTTGCATTTATCCAACTCACAGCTGCTTCTTTTGCTCTTTACTTTCTGGAGGTGTTTGGAAATCTTGAAATTCTTAAGGTTGCTTTGACCTTCTTGGATGAAAACACTGGACAAAACAAAGCAATCTGGCAGCATGCATGTTGTTGTTGATCTCCAACCTGTTTCATAATATTGACTTCCTAGAGAGATCATTTCTCTGACCATAAATTTTACTTGGTTTGTGTGGATGGATTCCTGTATCTTGGAAATTATGTTCTTGTTTCCTATACACAGTGTATTCACAGAAAAGCCTACCAATGTCTGTGTAAATAAAGCTGCACTATTGTAACGGCTAAATGTACTATTTTTCTGAAATTTGCGGTGTCTGAATTTTGTATCAGTAATGGCATTTCATGCCAAAGGTAAATTTCTGGGCTGGTCATAAACCTGGTAGAACAAAAGCGTTAGTGAAGTCTTTACTTTTGTTTTTGTTGTTGTCAAAAACAAAAGTTGCCAGTAAGAGTAAAAAGTAAAAACATCATCAAGTTAAAGAGAGGCACCTGGGAAACCGGCTAGCACAGAACTAGCAATATAAATACAAAGGGCTGGATAGTAAATGTTGTAGGCTTTTAAGGCCGTAAGGTTGCTGTTGCAACCACTCAACTCTGCTCTTCCAATACAGGAACAGCCACAGATGATCCATGAAGGAATGAACATGGCTGTGTTCCAATAAAACTTTATTTACCAAATTGGCTGCTGTTTAGTGCCCTTCCTTAACTAAATTTTCCACTCAGGAATTCCATGTTAGAGCTTGCTGTCTCACAGGCACAGTGCTCCCAGTGTTCACTCCCTCCTAAGCCCATTCCAGATTTCTGAGAATAGTTCTCTAAATCCTTCATATTTTAAAAATTGAAACCAGAAGTCCACATTTTGCCAGCAGAATGAAACTTCTTCGGCCCACAAGTGTGAAGGAATGCCTACATTAAACAGAGTTCCTCTTTCTGTGAGTTTCATTTTATTACTCAAGAAGAGGTTAAGGGTTTGTGTTCTGGGATAAAACACAGGTAAGAGCTGAAGAAGCCCTACAGAATTAATCCAGAATAAAGGTATTTAGCCTGAAAGATGTTACATAGTTGTTTCTCTAAAAGACATTCTGTTCTAATAACCACACCTAAGTTGCTCCAAAATACATCTATCAGGACTGTCAGGCCTCTGAGCCCAAGCCAAGCCATCGCATCCCCTGTGACTTGGACATATATGCCCTGATGACCTGAAGTAACTGAAGAATCACAAAAGAAGTGAAAATGCCCTGCTCCGCCTTAACTAATGATATTCCACCACAAAAGAAGTGAAAATGGCCAGTCCTTGCCTTAAATGATAACATTACCTTGTGAAATTCCTTTTCCTGGCTCATCCTGGCTCAAAAAGCTCCCCCACTGAGCACCTTGTCACCCCCACTCCTGCCCGCCAGAGAACAACCCCCCTTTGTAATTTTCCTTTACCTACCCAAATCCTATAAAACGGCCCCACCCTTATCTCCCTTTGCTGACTCTCTTTTCGGACTCAGCCCGCCTGCACCCAGGTGATTAAAAAGCTTTATTGCTCACACAAAGCCTGTTTGGTGGTCTCTTCATACAGACACGCATGACTCTGAGCATGGTGGCTAACCCCTATAATCCCAGCACTTTGGAAGGCTGAGGCAGGCTGATCACTTGAACCCAGGAGTTCAGGACCAGCCTGGCAACATGGTGAGACCCTGTGATTACAAAAGATAGTAAAAAATTAGCCAGGCTTGGAGGCACACACCTAAAATTCCCAGCTACTCTGGAGGCTGAGGTGGGAGAATTGCTTGAACCCAGGAGATCAAGGCTGCAGTGAGCTATGATTGTACCACTGCATTCCAACCTGGGTGACAGAGAGACACCCTGTGTCAAACAAAACAAAACAAAACAAAACAAAAAAATCACAGAAAAAAACACAACTATTTATTAAAATATGCTATTTTTAAAACGTGCTATTTTCTGACATTTTTTGGGCAAATAACTGGATTTCCTATCATAATGAAACTGCCTACAAATTAAATCGACATGCTAGTTAAAAAATTACAACAAAAAAGGCAAATCAGGTGAAAAAGGCCTTAAAATCAATCACTGTCTTTCTTATTTAAAACATAATATTTAAACTTGGTTGATATTTTACGAAGTACATAAAAGCAGAGAGAATGTAAAAATAATAACTCACCACACAGTGATTAATATTAAAATTTGTGGCCGGGCGCGGTGGCTCAAGCCTGTAATCCCAGCACTTTGGGAGGCCGAGGCGGGTGGATCACGAGGTCAGGAGATCGAGACTATCCTGGCTAACATGGTGAAACCCCGTCTCTACTAAAAATACAAAAAATTAGCCGGGCACGGTGGCGGGCGCCTGTAGTCCCAGCTACTTGGGAGGCTGAGGCGGGAGAATGGCGTGAACCCGGGAGGCGGAGCTTGCAGTGAGCCGAGATCACGCCACTGCACTCCAGCCTGGGAGACACAGTGAGACTCCGTCTCAAAAAAAAAAAAAAAAAAAAAAAAAAAATATTAAAATTTGTATTTATTCCCCTCCCAAGTTTTTTGACTGCCTAAATGCAATTTCATATTTTTGTTATTTTTATATATATTACATAAACCAGAAAGTATCTGAGACAAATCTCAATTAATTGAGTTTATTTTGCCAAGGTTAAGGACATGCCTATGACACAGCCTCAAGAGGTCCTGAGAACGTGTACTCGAGGTGGTTGGGTCATAGCTTGTTTGCATATATTTTAGTGGGACAAAAGTTCTAGGAAGACGTCTATCATTATATGTAAGGTATACATTGGTTCAGTCTGGAAAGATGGGACATCTAGAGGAGGATGAAAGACCTTCCAGGTCACAGGTGGATTCAAAGATTTCCTGACTGGCAATAGGTTGAAAGAGTTAAGTTTTGTCTAAGGAGTTGAAGTCAGCAGAAATATATGCTTGGGGTTAAGATAAGGGGGCTGTGGAATTTAAGATTCTTGTTCTGCAAGTGAAGCCTCTAGGTAGTAGGCATTAGAGATAATAGATGGCAAATGTTGTCTTAACAGACCTTAAAAGGTGCTAGACTTTCCTGAAAAGATCTAGTAAGGGAAGGAGATTCTCTACAGAACGTAAATTTCCCCCACAAGCGACACCTTTGTAGGGCCATTTAAAAATATGTCAAAGAAATATATGTTGGGATAAAATACTTCAGTTTCTTTCAGGACTTGCTATCTGTCATGTGATCTTATACCCAAGTCAGGTTGCAATTTAGTATCTTATTGCTACAGTCTGTTTTTTCAGTCTGAGGGTCTCTGCTTTAATGCTAATGCTGGTCAGTTGTGCCTGAATTCCAAAGGGTGGAGGGTATAATGAGGAATGTCTAACCATCTCTTCCCATCATGGCTTGAATTAGTTTTTCCAGTTTACTTTGGAATGCCTTTGGCCAAGGGTGGTAGTCCATTTAGTCGGTTGCTGGGCTTAGGATTTTATTTTTGGTTTACAATTGATTAACACATTTATTGTCTTTTATTATTGAGAGCATAGAGACATTTTTTGGAGACAGTTCCTTGGCCTTCATTTTGCATTTGCAGAGAAAGAAGTTTATTCAAAACTACATAGTATATTTTCTTGTTTGTTTCCTTACAGTTTGTATATTTTTCTCTTTCTTTACATAAATCTTTTTACCTGTTGGGGTCTGATGTTTCTCTTATTAACTTCTGTGAGCTCTTAAAATAATAAGGGCATCACACTTATGTAATATTTGCTGTATTTTAAAAAATCTATTATGACTTTATTAGAATTGCTCCAAATAGATTTTAAAGCTATTTTGTCTTCATGTACTCAAAAGTAGATTTTTTTCCAAGATCTGTTTGTTGAATACCCATAAAGCTTAAAGACGATATCTGATGTTATCTTCCAGCCCTAAGGAGCAACTGACATTTGCTCACAGGTGTCCTCCTGTCTCCTGACCCTGGCTCTTGCCCACGTTGCCTTGCCTGGCCTTCCTCACCTGGTTGCCTTCTCCATGGTCTCCGAATCTCAGCTCAGACATGACCTTCAGGTGAGTTGTCTCTGGTTCTACCAGACTGAGTCCAGCTCCCAGTCAGCCCTGTGATCATAAGGATAACAACCAACACTCTACAAGGTATCGTGTTGCCAGATTTTGCCCTATTGTAGGCTAATATAAGAGTTCTGAGCACCTTTAAAGCAGGCTGGGCTAAGCTACGATGCTCAGTGAGTTAGGTGTATTAAATGCATCTTTGACTTAAAATATTTTCAACTTAAGATGGGTTTATTAAGATGTAACCTCATCATAAGTTAAACAGCATCTTTAAGTACATATACTTATTAACATCTTATAACTCCTTATTTTGACATAAGGCAGGAGAATTTCTTAAACCTGGGAGGCATAGGCTGAAGTGAGCTAAGATCATGCCGCTGCGCTCTAGCCTGGGTGACAGAGCAAGACTCCATCTCAAAAAAAAAGAAAAGAAAATTCCTAACTTATTAAAAATTTTGGCTGGGTGTGGTGGCTCACACCTATAATCCCAACACTTTGGGAAGCGGAGATGGGGGAATTGCTTGAGCTCAGGAGTTCCAGACCAACATGGGCAACATGGTGAGACCCCCATCTGTACAAAAAATGCAAAAGTTAGCTTGGCATGGTAGCACATGGCTGTTGTCCCAGCTACTTGGGAGGCTGAGGTGGGAGGATCACTTGAGCCTTGGAGATTGAGGCTACAGTGAACCATGATTGTGCCTCTGCACTCTAACCTGGACTACAGAGTGAGACCCTACCTCAAAAAAAAAAAAAAAAAAAAAATTCAAGAACTGTATACAATTTTTCTGCATGCCCTATGCACAGATTCACCAGTTGTTTACATTTGGTCTCATGTACTGTATCTTTCACTCTCTGTCCCCGAACACATTCACATTTACTTATGTATGTATTGTTTTGTCTGAATTATCTGAAATTAGGCTGGAGTCATCAAGCCACCTGGTTCCTGAAAACTTCCATGAGAATTTCTTACAAACAAGGGCACTCTCTCAGAGAACCACAATACTGATCAAAATCAGGAAATTTAATATCCATGAAATACTCTTCTTTAATCTGCAGATCTTATTCAAATTTCAACAGTTGTCACAATTATATTGTCTAGAGTTGTCTTTCCCAGTTCTGGTGTCTGATCAAGAATCACAGTTTCCGTGTGTCTGGTCTGGTCTCCTTCCATTTGAAATGTATGGCAGCCTTTCTTTGTATTTCATGGCATGAAACATCTAGAGGCCATTTCATGGCATGAAACATCTAGAGCCCATTTATTTTATAGAATTTATCTCAGTGTGGGTCTGTCTATTGTATCTTCATGATAGATTTCAGCTGTGCTTCTTTTTCAGAGCTGCCACTAAGGGAGGCTGTGTCCTCACTGCATCATTCCAGGTGAGTCCTGATGTCAGCTTGCTTTATGATTGGGGTGTTGCCTTCCATCACTTGATTACGATGCAGCCTGAGAAGTTTTTGCACTTTGAGTTTTTACCATTGTGATTGACAAGTTATTTGTGATGAGATGCTTTGAGACTGCAAAACTATCCTGTTCATCACCATCCCTTGCCGCCTCCTGCTTGACTCACTCCTTAATATTATCATTGCAAAGGTGTGGTTTGTATGCTCTATTTTTTTTTCTAAATTTATGAGTTGGTCTATTCTGTAAGGAAGAGCATTTTTGTCTTCTAGCTTTTGTATGCATGTGTGTATTTGAAGATATAAAATTTATGGTCTAGTTCTATACATCTCCTCTCCCTGGGGTGCTGATGGACTTGGTCCTTGAGCTAGACTGTGCTAATGGCTTTATGGATATCATCTCATTTCACACTCTCAGCAAGTGACATAACATTATGTTCCTCATTTTAAAGATGAGAAGATTGAGAGGTTAAGAAACTGTTTATAGTAGCAAGTTTTATAAGTAGTAGACCCAGGATTCAAGCTCAAAGGGTCTAAGTCCGGGAAAAAGCCCTCTAGTTTTATACCAGTTAGGATTCTGAGGGTTGTAAGTGACAGAAATCTATGTTGTACTAGCTTAGACAGAAAAGAGAATTCCTCAGAGAGATACTGAAGAATCTCATTACATCCAGATGAGTGTTGAAGCATCCAAATACGTGGAGGGAAATAAGGCTACCAAGTCTCAGGAAGAGTGAGTAACCCAGGAACTCAACTAACACTAAGTTCCTTTCTTTCTCCCTTCTCTCTGTCTGTGCCATCATTCTCCTTCTCTGCAGCCCACATGAGGGCAAATTCTGGATGACATATCCCCCAATGTCTCCAGTTCATCACCCCTCGCAGCATGAACATTTGCAGTAGGCCTCACTTTTGATCCCAGTTTCAGATTTTAAAACTTTGGGTCAAACTCTAAAAGAATTATTTAGTAAATGGCCAACCTTTCTTGGTCATTCAACTGTGCTCAAGGTATGAGGATCAGGAAAAAATGAAAACAAAAACAAAAACAAACACAAACAAAACAAGCCTGCTGCTTCTCCAGGAAATATGATTTGCTGTCCAGAGAGGAAACTACCTAGAGTATAGAACAAAAGCTTGCTTGGTGGGTGGGGGGCCTAGAGAGAAAACAGGAGATTCTCACTGTCTGCATAGAAACGGCAAAACCACATGCTGACTGTGCTTGTGTGTGGGGTGTTTGTTAATTGGTTGATCACAAACTGGGGAATTCACATCCATGTGTATTTATGAATCTATCTCTGTATCTATATGGTTTCGTATGCCATCAGTGAGTAACAAAATGAAAACCCACTTTCACCACTTCTATTCAACATAATACTAGAAGTCCTAGCCAGAGCAATCAGATAAGAGAAAGAAATACAGGCATCCAAATAGGTAAAGAGGAAGTGAAACTGTCGCTATCCACTGATGATATGGTTATATACCCAGAAAACCCTAAAGACTCATCCAAAAAACTCCTAGAACTGATCAATGAATTCAGTAAAGTTTCATGATACAAAATCAATATACATAAATTACAAGCACTGCTATACATCAACAACAACCAAGCTGAGAATTAAATCAAGAGCTCAACCTCTTTTACAATAGCCGTCAAAAAAAAAAAAAAAAAAAAAAAGAATATACCTAACCAAGAATGTGAAAGACCTCTACAAGGAAAACTACAAAGCACTGCTGAAAGAAATCATAGATGACACAAACAAATGGAAACACATCCCAAGCTCCTGGATGGATAGAATCAATATTGTTGAAGTGACCAAAAGCAATCTGCAAATTCAATGCAATTCCCATCAAAATACCACTACCATTCATCTCATAACTAAAAAAAATCCTAAAATTCATATGAAACCACAAAAGAGCCTGCATAGCCAAAGCAAGGCTAAGCTAAAATAATAAAGCTAGAGGCATCACATGACCCAACTTCAAACAATACAATAAGGCTATAGTCACCAAAACAGCATGGTACTGGTATAAAAATAGGCACATAGACCAATGAGACAGAACAGAGAACCCATAAATAAAGCCAAATATTTACAGACAACTGATCTTTGATAAGGCAAACAAAAACATAAAATGGGGAAAGGACACCCTATTCAAAAATGGTGCTGAGATAATTGGCAAGCTACACGTAGAAGAATAAAACTGGATCCTCATCTGTTACCTTATGCAAAAATCAACTCAAGATGGATCAAAGACTTAAATCTAAGACTTGAAACCATAAAAATTCTAGAATATAACATTGGAAAAACTCTTCCAGACATTGGCTTAATCAAAGACTTCACAACCTAGAATCCAAAAGCAAATACAACAAAAACAAAGATAAATAGATGGGACTTAATTAAAAAGCTTCTGGCCGGGCGCGGTGGCTCAAGCCTGTAATCCCAGCACTTTGGGAGGCCGATTTGGGCGGATCACGAGGTCAGGAGATCCAGACCATCCTGGCTAACCTGGTGAAACCCCGTTTCTACTTAAAAAACACAAAAAACTAGCCGGGCCAGGTGGTGGGCGCCTGTAGTCCCAGCTACTCGGGAGGCTGAGGCAGGAGAATGGCGTAAACCCGGGAGGCGGAGCTTGCGGTGAGCTGAGATCCGGCCACTGCACTTCAGCCTGGGCAACAGAGCGAGACTCCATCTCAAAAAAAAAAAAAAAAAAAAGCTTCTGCACAGCAAAAGAAACAATAAGCACAATAAATAGATAATCCAAAAAGTGAGAGAAAATCCTCTCAAACTATGCATCCAACAAAGGACTAATGTCCAGAATCTACAAGGAACTCAAGTAAATCAGCAAGAAAAAAACAAACAATCCCATTAAATAGTGGGCTAAGGACATGAATAGATAATTCTCAAAAGAAGATATACAAATGGACAACAAACATATGAAAAAATGCTCAACAGCACTAGTGATTAGGGAAATGCAAATCAATACCACAGTGCAATACCATCTCACTCCTGCAGGAATGTCCAAAATCAAAAAAATCAAAAAAAAATAGATGATGGCATTGATGTGGTGAACAGAGAACACTTTTACACCGTTGGTGGGAATGTAAACTAGTACAACCACTATGGAAAACAACGTGAAGTTTCCTTAAAGAGCTAAAAGCAGATCTATTGTTTGATCCAGCAATCCCACTACTGGGTATCTACCCAGAGGGAAAGAAGTCATTATATATAAAAGATACTTGCACACACATGTTTATAACAGCACAATTTGCACTTGCAAAAAATATGCAACCAGCCCAAATGTCCATCAATCAAGTAGTGAATAAAGAAAATATAGTATATATTCCATGGAATACTGCTCATCTAAAAAAAGGAATGAAATAATGGCATTTGCAGTAACCTGGGTGGAATTGGAGATCATTATTCCAAGTGAAGCAACTCAGGAATGGAAAACTAAGTACCACATGTTCTCACTCGTAAGTGGGAGCTATGCTATGAGGATGCAAAGGCATAAGAATGATACAATGGACTTTGGGGACTCAGGGGAAATGGTGGGAAGGGGGTGAGAGATAAAAGACTACACACTGGGTGCAGTGTACACTGCTTGAGTGATGGGTGCACCAAAATCTCATAAATCACCACTAAAGAACTTACCCATGTAATCAAACACCACCTGCTTCCCCCAAACCTATTGAAATAAAAAAAAATTGAAAACTGAATTGTAAAAAGAATTATATTAAGTACTGCATATTATAGTGTGTTATTTTTATGCTTTCAGCTATTCATAGCCTTTAAAATTTTTGAGTTATAGAAAATAAACGAAATCAACCTAAAATGGCATTCGTTTTATGAAAATTCACAATATTTTCTTTTAAAAATTTTGACCAGTAAATTGTTCAAGAAGGTGTGTTCCTATTGCTTGTTTCATAAAATGTGTACATATATATATATGTGTATATATATATAAAACAAAATGAAAACCTGCACTGCAATTTGGAGGCGCTTAGGTGTATTCTAAAAGCTCTCAGGCACCAATCAGACATTATTTTCAAATTAGAAAAGCTCATTTATTCTGCAGTGTTACCAAGCTTTCTGAATCAACTCATAGGAAAACATTATCTAATGAAATTGTTTCTCTACATTTTTTAATCCAAAGGCATAAGTTAAAATTTTTTATGTATTTTATAAATTTAAATTAAATTTCCTGTATCTCATAAATTTTGAATTTTTAAATTCCCCCCCCAAAACAGATTAAGCATAACCTTAAAGAAAAATAGAAATTGTGATACAAAAGTTCAGTAATACTGGGACTGTATTAATATTAATTAACATATAAACAAGATAATGGCACAAAGGGAGGCAGGCAGAATCCTTGCAACGTGTTTTGAATTATTTTCTATGTGTCTCTCCTGAGCCAGGAAACTGAGGTACTCAGCCTCCGTCCCTAAGGAAACACATGTCCCAGATGACCTAGAAACACGAGAGCTTTCAGGATCTGAGAGTGGAGACCCCAGGACCACTGTCTGTTTGGGGCTCTGGGTGGAACACAGGCCTTGCAGAGCTCACTGCACCACTGAGCCCCGTATGCAGCAAGTTCATAAGGCTGCATGACAGAAACAGCTCATTTCCTAGGAGCCCAGAGTGGAGTTACTTAGTGTTTCCTGTGTGTCCCCTCCCACCAGTTCTCCATGGGATTGAGGTTCAGTAGCAGACAAGAGTGGCAGCCTGCATTAAAGATAGGATGAAAACTGGAACCTCTCTGACGATCCCCTGTGGAGGACAGTGCCAGTGGGCCAGAGGATGAGAGGCACAGGGATGATGGCTGAGGTCCATCTGATGCCTTAATTTGCATGTTCCCTGTACTGCACATCACAGTTTGAATGCCTGTGAGAGAGTGGGTGGAACAAACCCAGAATTAATGAAGGAAGCCAAAGTTAACTGAGCAAACTGAGAAGTAACTCACAGTTGGGTTTCTGCTGCCACTGAATAAAGTAAGATTTTAAAATACAAATCAAAGCCCAATCCAGAAAAATTAAAGCACATGACTTCATCAGGAGACTTCGTGTTTCCTGTGCACCCTACCCCACCAGTTGTCCATGGGATTGAGTCTCAGTAGCAGAAAAGAGTGGCAGCCTGCATTAAAGATAGGATGGAAACATGAACTTGAAGATAGGTGGAAAGTGGGACCTGGGATGCTGATCTAAGGTGGGGGGTGTCATTAGAAGCCTCTGTGTACAGGGTTACCTCCTCCAGGCCTCTGCTGTGGAGTAAAGGCTTTTATCTGTGCATACCGGCCATTCTGGGTTGTGGACTTTTTCAGAGCCCAGGCTAGAACAGATAGAGGATATGACAAAATGAAAAAAAAAAAAAAAAAGACAAAACAAATCATGTGGCTCCTCAAGTCCTCGGGTCCCTGGCCTATCTTTTCACAATCTTCTGACAGTTACCTGTTATTTTGTCCAGTGTTTATATTTGTACTTAGCAAGAAGAATTGAACTCTACGTTGTCCAGAACTGGTAGACTACTATTTTTTTTAAAAAGTTTGTATCTGATTATAAACATACTACATGCCCTTTAGAAAACATGCAAACATGAAACAATAGGAGGAGAATTAAAACTACCCACAATTCTAGAAATGCTATAATTGTCTTCATAAGTATTATAATATTTTCCCTACACATCATTTTAATTGAGATTTTCCTCTTACCCTAGACCTAGCATGAACTGGGAGAATCATGGAGAGGAAGCTCAATGGCCCACATTATTACAAAGCAAGATCCTTGCACTGATTACCTTTTGCCAAGAATTGACGAAATGACCCTGACCCAGTCAGCCCTACTCGAGGGCCCCCAAGAACTCATACCTGCTGCAGAGTGGGCCTCCGTGGCTGTCAGAAATGGCCCATGGGAAGGGAACACCAAGGCGGAGGGGAGAGGGGACTTGGGTTCCTCTTCCCTTACTCCCTCTGCTTTTCCAGTAATAAGTGGGTGAGGCCTCTAGGAAGCATGAAGAGGGCTTTGTTCTCCATCTTCATCCAAGCAAGGAGTAGGGAAGGGGAGTGGAAGAGCAGCCATCCCTCCCGTTTACATTCCTCCAGCCTAACCTTGGTGGTAAGAGAGGGACGAGATTCAAATCAGGGATCAGCTGAATATATAAGCCCTCTGAGATTCTGTGAGACTGGACTTGTAACAGCTGGCCAACTCACTGGGTCATCAGCACCAAATGCCTTAAAAGGAAAGGGAATAGTCATTTCACAGGCCTAACTTGAAGGGAAGTGAGAGGAGGTGAGGGTATTTGCTTCATGTTTGTACCCTTCCAGGTTCACTCTGAAAAAGAATATATGTATTTGCTATAGTGAAGAATTGACAGACAAAACCTGCAAACACATTGTCAAATTGCAGACCAGGGGTCAGTAGTCAGACCTCCATGGTGGTAGAGATATCAAAACTGTGTGGTTATGAAAACCCAATGTTTTAAAGAATAATGAATAAATATACTTTATGATGTATCAAATTCAACTATCTGTATGAAAGCTGCATGGATAATGACCTCAGTTTTAAATATATTATGTAGCTATACCTACATCTACTCTATATCTATATATCTACATCAATATCTCTATATATCTTTCTATAATATATTTACATATGTATACATACATATGAATAGAAAGTAAACCAAACTGGACCCACGGAAAGACTATTCAGACTTGGTGTTTGTCTACACAGAGTAGGTCCTCTGACCCCTCTTGGTCCCTCTCACCACACGTTGGCTATTAGAAGAACCTTCCTCTCAGATCACCCCTGGGAGATAGGGCATTGCTGAGGGGCCAACATTCATGACAGGAAGTCACCGGAAGAAGCTCCAGGTGGGGCTTGGCTGACTCCCGCGGGGACTTCTTTCTCCCATTTTGCTGACAAGGGGACGAAGGCACTGCGTGCAGCTTGTGAATCTGGCCGGTTCTCTCTCTGGCTCTCCACCTGTGATTCCTTTTCTACTGTAGGGCACATTTCCCAGGTGTAATGTTCCCCTGTCAGCCCTACCCTAACAAGTTCCTACTGTAGGGACTAAGGGTCTTCAGCCCTTATACACTTTAAGCTGGGAAAGACAGAATCTGACCTGTGCACTCTTCAGATAGGCACTCTACTGTGGCCCCAGTTCAGAATCCATGGGTAGGGGAGTGCAGCAACAGGGAGTGCAGTTGGCAGGGTGTGGGGTGCAATGTTGAAAATGAGGGGACAGATGAGTGGGGTGGAGGAAGAGTAGAAGTGATAAGACTTTATGATTTAGGTGGTGTGACTGGTGACGACGTGGTCAAAGATGAGAGAAAATTTGGTATGTTCTATTTTGAACGAGTTGGCTTAGGAAAATACAAATTATTATACTCAAAGTAATAATACATACTCCTTATATAGTTAAAACACCTTTTTATTCCACTACACTTGCAGACTTGTGTGTGCGGGTGGGTGTGGGGTGAGGGTGCACACAAACACATATGAAATAACAGCGTGTGGCTGGGTGCAATGGCTCACACCTGTAATCCCAGCACTTTAGGAGGCTGAGGCGGGCAGATCACAAAGTCAGGAGTTCAAGACCAGCCTGGCCAACATGGTGAAACCCTGTCTCTCCTAAAAATACAAAAATTAGCCAGGCGTCGAGGCATGCGCCGGTAATCCCAGCTACTCGGAGGACTGAGGCAGGAGAATCACTTGAACCCGGGAGACGGAGGCTGCAGTAAGCTGAGATAGCGCCCCTATACTCCAGCCTGGGCGAGAAGAGCAACACTCCATCTCAAAAAAAAAAAAAAAATAGTAAGAAGAAGAAAAAGAAAAAAGAAAGAAAGTTAGAACAGGATGGACACACTGTTCCAAGTTTAGATTCCGTTTAAATGCCCAATGCCCTGCCTGTCTTTGCTTACACTGCAGGTTCATAGTAGTACAGAATAAAATGCTACTAATATTCATAAGAAGCTCTCCATGTTTCTTAAAAAGGCAAGTCATTACAAATTATGAAAGATCATTTGCAGTTTATAAAAACCATCTTTACTTGCTAACATGAGTTTAAAAAGTAAATTAAGAACTGTGTATGATTTCATTTACCAGGAGTCAATCAAGTGATTTTCCTGAGATAATGCCAAAAAATGAAGCTGCATAAATAAAACATATCAATATGCAAATTACTCTTGGCACAGTTATGAGGCCTCTCTCCAAAGTAAGTCTTTATTTAAACTAAGCCTTAGTGTTAAAACATATGTGTGTATATACATGTTTTTTAATACACATCTATTCTAATTATCTTGACTTTTTTAAGAAAGGTAGATAAATGATCAATTCTGTCTCCTTTAAAACACTCTGCCTGCAACTCAAGATATTTTTCTTTCTCATTATTTCCCATCTTTCTAATCAGCCCCCCTCCCCTGGAAAGCTGAACTGCCATCTGTTTTCATTGATGTGTCCCAAACCAAGAGAGTCTTTAGCACTTTGAAGACCTTAAGCAATGTGTATCACCACAAAATTTATACCCTGTAGAAGAAGAGTTAGAGAAGCAGCTTGGGAAACCTTAGTGAATCAGATAAAATGACCAAGGGAGGCCTTTTTCTGTCCCTCCAAGCCAGAGTGGTGTTTGAATGCAGCTAATGGAATCTGGCAAGTAAACCAAATTACAGTGCCTTTCTGTATGGCTCAGCCAGGATTAGCTCATTGATGGCCATACAGCATCCCACCAAAGCATTATAAAGCCTCAAAATCCTATGAACTAGTTTGTTATTCCCATTTTATGGGTCACAGACCTGTGGTTCAGTGAGAATAGCTGGGCTAAAATCACAAGTTTGATGGGCTACAGAGGAAGAAAATGACTCAAGGTTTCCAACTTCAAACCCCAAATTTTGTCATTTCTGTTAATGACTCAGGAATCAGCCCCTCAAGTGCTGATGCAGTCCATTTCACGGAACACAATTTAATGTTTTACTCCAATCATTCTGAAAAGACACAGCATTGTTGCCTTTCAGAAAAAAAAAAAAAAAAATCTTTCTTTGATATGCAGAAACATCTTACTTTTTGTGATGGGTAATTTTAATGTATCAGCTCGACTTGCCACATGGTGCCCAGATTAAATATTATTTCTAGATGTATCTGTAAGGTTGTTTCTGGACAAGATTAGTACTTAAATCAGTAGACTCAATAGAGTAGATTTATTCCTTCATGTAGTTGAGCATCATTTGATCAACTGAGGGCCTGCGTAGAACAAAAGGCAGGAGGAAGGAAGAATTTACATTATTTTTTTCTGCCTCACTGCTGAGCTGGGACATCTCATCTCATTTCATTTTCTATGGCCATTGGATTGGGGCTTACCCTGTTGGTTCCCCTGGTTCTCAGACCTTCAGAATCAAACTGAACAACACCTTTGGCTTTCCTGAATTTCCAGCTTGCAGATGGCAGATGGTGGGACACCTAGACCCCCATAATCACATGGCCCAATTCCCATATTACCTCTCTCTCGCTCCAGATATGTATACACATATGATACAGGGAATGAGTGGTTCTAGAGGAACAGAATTAGAAGAACAAAAATTTAAAGATGAGTTTTCTAAATTGAGGCTGGGGTTTCTGGAACTGGCCCTCTAACCTGATTAAATAATACTAATGGCTCTATTTTTGGTAGTAAAGAGAGCACTGATAGCCCATGGTGTGAATTGTTCATAGAGATATACAAAATATATGCATTGTATACTCCCAATTAACCACTTATAATAGGCAAGAAGTGAAGTGGCTGTGCATATTATACTTTTGAACATTTCCGGAAAACTAACAAATATGAAGGCATTGTTGGTTGCACGTAATGTTGCTGAACAAAGTGGTGAAAGAAAAAAGTTGAGTTTAGGGATTGAAATTCCATCTCAAGTGTCATGTAGATAATGTAAGAACTTTCATATGTATCTTAAAGGAGACCTTTATCTCCTGCAATGACAGGGCTTCTGCAATTGCTGAAAATCAAACATGGAGTTCCATTCTGCCACTGGCTGAATTATAATGCTAACTGAACTCCCAGCCTTGTAGGGTGTCTACTCTTAAAAGTGAGGGTATCGATTGGGAAGGAACAGGATTCTAAAACAATTAAATGGGGATTTGTGGGAAGACTCTGTTGAAGCTGGGGACATTGAGCCTCTAAGTTCAGATGAATTTTCTTTACCAGTGGAAGTGGTCTCTCCAACCCCAGTGGCAGAGACACCTCTACCTCCAGTGGTAGCAGCCTCCTCACCTGCAGTGACATCTGCCTTTCAATCCCCATCTGAAGGGATTAACCCTCCATTGCCTGAGGAAAGTGTAATGACCTCCCTTGAGGCAGTTGCCATGAAAGACTATGCTGATTCTCCTCAGGATCTCCTCTCACCCTTCCTCTTTGCTTCTAGGCATACAAGTAGACTCCAGTGTCTGCAGACTCCTGCAGGTAAGGTACAAAGTGTGGCCCAGAAGGAGGTGTGTTACACTCCAAAAGAACTACTCAGGTTTTCTTATGGTTTCAAGTGGAAATCCTGGGAACATGTGTGGGAATAGATATATGGGATAACAATGGAAGGAACATAAAGTTGGGTTATGTTGAATTTATTGATATAAACTCACTAAGCAGTGAGTCTGCACTTAAATTGGCCACTTGGGGAGTTAGAAAGGGCTCCAATAGTTTGTTTGTTTGGTTGGCTGAAACATGGACCAACAGATGGCCTGCAGTAAGTGAACTGGGAATTGCAGACACCCCTTGGTTTAACATAGAGGAAGGGACTGAAAGGCTTAGGGAGACTGGAATGCTAGGGTGGATTTGTCATGTAAGACTTACTCATACACTCTGGGAGAGTCCAGAAGATACATCTTTCACCATGATTGTGAGAAATAAGTCCATAAGGGGAGTCCTAGCACCCTAAAGTGCTTTGTAATTGTTCTTCTCTGTAGGCCAGTCCTTACGGTGGAAGCCATAGCCATAGAACTTGAAAACTTAAATGCAGTGAGAATAATTGGAACCTGGGGAGCAGGGGCCAAGAGGTGAAGTACCAAAGAAAATGTGGGCATAGTTACTGTAATAAATAGCAGAGTCAAAGCAGCAATGGTAAGTACCAAAGAAAATGTGGGCATAGTTACTGTAATAAATAGCAGAGTCAAAGCAGCAATGGTGAAGTACCAAAGAAAATGTGGGCATAGTTACTGTAATAAATAGCAGAGTCAAAGCAGCAATCAGAACAGTCTGATTCATGTGGACCTGTGGTGTTGGCTAGTTAATCATGGAGTTCCTAGAAGAGAAATAGCTGGGAACCCTACTAAGTTCTTGCTTCAGCAGTATAAAGTAAAAAGTTACAGATCAAGAGAACAAAAGTCCAACTTTAATAAAACAGAGTCATGGTCCTCAGTCAATTCTCAGACTTGAGCCAGGTTACAAACCCAGAACCCCTTGGATGAAGGGGAGGTGATCACCTTGAGGAAAGACCCCAGTGCACTGTTGAAAATGTATACTGTTGACATTTCTCCTAGCTTTCCACAAAGAAACCTATGGCCTTTCATCAGGGAGACTGTGCATTAATGAAAAGGAAATAATTAGATCTTTTTGAAACAAGAAGGCACTGGCTTTAAACTGACATTGATTCCAGGAGACACAACGTATCACTGTGGCCCTCCAGTTATAGTAGGAGCTTATGAAGGTCAGGGGATCAATGGAGTTTTAGTTCAGGTCCATCTCACAGTAGTTCCAGGGTCTCTGAACCCATTTTGTGGTTATTTCCCCTGTTCCAGATGCAAAATAGAAATAGATGTACTCAGAAGCTGGCAGAAACCCCACACTGGTTCCCTGACTTCTGGAGTGATGTCTATTATGGTGGGAAAAGCCAAGTGGAAGCTGCTAGAATCACATCAACCTAGAAAAATAGTAAATCAAAAGCAATACTATATTCTTGGAGGTAATGGAAAGATTATTGCCACCATGAAAAATCATGAAAGATTCAGGGGTGGCGATTCTCACCACATCCTCATTTGTCTCTATTTGGCCTGTGTAAAAGACAGATGGATCTTAAAGAATGACAGTGGACCATTGTAAGATTAATCAAGTGGTACCTCTAATTGCAGCTGCTATACCAGATGTGACTTTATTGCTTGAGAAAATTGACAAATCACTTGATACATGGTACACAGCTATTAATCTGACCAATTATTTTTTTCTTTATACTTGTCCGGAGGCTGATCAGAAGCAGCTTTGTTTTCAACTGATAAGGACATCTATACACCTTAACAGTCCTACCTCAGCCTTATATTAACACTCTAGCTCTATGCCATAATTTAGTTTTCGGGGATCTTGATTGCCTTTCCCGTCTATAAGATATCATGCTGGTCCATGACATTGATGACACTCATTGGATCTGGTGAGCAAAAAGTAGCAGCTGCTTAAGACCTCTTGATAAGATACTTGTGTGTCAGAAGGTAGGAAATAAATCCAACAAAAATTTAGGGACCTTCTAACTCAATTAAATATTTAAGGGCCCAATGGTGTGGGGATGTCAAGATATCTCTTCTGAAGTTAAGGATAAATTGTTGCATCTTGCCTTTCCTTCAACTAAAAAGGCAGCACAGTGCCTAGTGGGCTTCTCGGGATTTAGGAGGCAACATATTCATTATTTTGGTGTATTTTACTGGCCCATTTACTGAATGACCTGAAAAACTGCTGGTTTTGAGTTGAGCCCAGAATAAGGGCTCTTCAAGAGGTCCAGGCTGCTGTGCAAGCTTCTCTGCCTCTTGGGCCACATGGTTCAGCAGATCCAATGGTTCTCAGAGTGTCAATAGTGGGTAGCGATGCTGTTTGGAGCTTTTGCTAGGCTCCAATATATGAATTAGAGCACAGGCCTTTAGGACTTTGGGGCAAGATCCTATTGTCATCTGCAGAAAACTGCTCTCCTTTTGAGAAATAGCTTTTTCTCTGCAACTGGCATTTAAATGTAAGCCACAAAGTTACCATGCAACTTGAGCTGCCCATCATGAACTATTAGCTGACCCATGAAGCCATGAAGTTGGCTGCATGCAGCAACACTCCATCATCGAATGAAGGTGGTATATACATGGGTTATATGAGCAGGCCCTGAAAGCACAAATAAGTTACATGAAGAAGTGGTTCAAATTTTCATGGTCTCCATTCTTGCTTCATTACCTTCTCTCTCTCTCAGCTACACCTGTGGGCTCCTAGGCAGTTCTCAACAATCAGTTGACAGAGAAAGACAAGACTCAGTCCTGGTTTAGAAATGATTCTGCATGACATGCAGGGCAGCTGCAGCACCGCAGCCACCCTCTGGGACATTCCTGAAGGTCATTGGTGAAGGGAAATTCTCCCGGTGGGCAGAACTTTGGGCATCCATTTAATTGTCCATTTTGTTTGGAAGGAGAAGTGGCCAGACATACAATTATATACCAATTGATGTTTAATGCTTTGGCCTAATGGTCAGAGACTTGGAAGATGCATGATTGGAAAATGGTCACAGAGAAATTTGAGAACAGAGATTTTCCCTGAATGGAGAAAAAGTGGGAGGATATTTGTGTCTCATGAGAATGCTCATCAAATGGTGACCTTAGCAGAGGAGGATTTTAATAATCAAGTGGATAGGATGACCTATTTTGGATACCAGTCAACCTCTCTTCTAAGCCAACCTTGTTATTATGCAATGAACAAAGTGTTGTTGTCATGAACAAAGTGGCCCTGTGGCAGGGATGAAGGTTATGCATGGTCTCAGCAATAGGGACTCCACTCATTAATGCTGACCTGGCTATGGGCACTGCTGATTGTCCAATCTGCCAGCAGCAGAGACCAGAACAGATTCTCAGCCCCCATCCCCATAGCACCATTCCTGGGGTCATGAGACAGCTAGGTGGTGGCAGGTTGATCATATTAGATAGTTTCCATCATGGAAGGGGTAGTGTTTTGTCCTTCCTGGAATATATACTTACTCTAGACATGGATTTGCTTTTCTTGAATGTTTCCACCAAGACTATCATCGGTGGACTCACAGAATGCCTCATCTGCCTTTAGGGCTTTAGGACTTTGGGCCAAAATCCTATCATCATGTTATTCCACCATCATGTTATTCCATACAGCAGTGCTTCTGATCAAGGAACTCACTTAATAGCTTAAGAAGTGTGGCAATGGTCTCATGTTCAGGAACTCACTGGTCTTACCCCATCCCCCACTATACTGAAGTAGCCATCTTGATAGAATGGTGGAATGGCCATTTGAAGTCTTGGTTACAGGACCAACTAGGTGATAATACCTTGAGGGTTGAGGCAATGTTCTCCAGAAAACTGTATATGTTCTGAATCAGCATCCAATATTTGGTGCTGTTTCTCTGATAACCAAAATTCATAGGTCCAGCAATCAAGGTTCAAAACTGAAGTGACACTACTCATAAATTCCCCTAGTGTCCCATTAGCAAAATGTTTTCTTCCTGTTTCCATGACTTTATGCTCTGCTGACCTAGAAGTCTTCATCCTGGAAAAGGGAATGCTCCCACCAGAAGACAAAACCATGACTTCCTTAAACTGGAAGTTAAGAGTGCCATCCACCACTTTGGGAGTCTCCCTCCTGAGTCAACAGGCCAAGAATTTACTGTGTTGGCTGTCATGACTGATCCAGATTACCAAGGTTACACTGAACTACTACTCCACAGTGGAGGTCGAGTATGTCTGGAATACTTAGAGCATCTCTTAATATTATCATGCCCTGTAATTAAGGTCAATGGAAAACCACAACAAACTAATACATGTAGGGCATCTAATGGCCCAGACTTTTCAGGAATGAAGGTTTGGGTCATTCCACCAGGTAAAGAACCACAATTGGCTGAGGTGCTTGCTGAAGTCAAAGGGAATACAGAATGGGTAGTGGAAGAAGGTAGTTATAAATACCAGCTACAAACACATGACCAGTTACAGAAAAATGACTCATGACTGCAATTGTCACAAGCACTTTCTCTTTACTTTGTTCTGAGTATGTTTGCATGCATATGTATGTGTATGTGTATCTTTTTTTTTCTGTCTTATCCTGTTACCAGGTAACATAAGATATATTTATTTCATACCATAGTATTTAAATATTGTTAACTTTACATTATAACATTTAAGTTATAGAATACCAAGGAGCAGAATAAACATCACTCAGGGGTTTACCTCTGCTTCTGGGGAAGGCGTTAGTGCATTACTGGTTGTACATAGGATAGGTGTATCATGTTCAGTGGCATTGTGACCTTGTTATTGTTTTTATTTGAGGATTAATTATGATTTGAGGTGAGGCATTTGTGTGCCAAGTTGACAAGGGTTGAACTTGTGATGGTTGATTCTACATGTCATCTTGACTGGATCATGAGGTGCACAGATTAAGTACTATTTCTGTGTGTGTCTTTTATGTTTTTTCTGAATGGAATGAGAATTTGAACCCATGGAATCAGTGAAACAGATTGCCCACTCCAGTGTGGTTGGCCATTACCCAGTCCATGAAGGGTTGGAGTAGAATAAAAGACAAAGAAAAGAGGAGTATGCCTCTTCTTTCTTCTGCCTGCATGAACTGAAACATCCCATCTCATCTCATCTTCCCTGGCCCTCAGACTGAAATTAATACCATTGACTTCTCTGGTAATCAGGCTTTTGGGCTTGGATTAATTTGCATAACTAGCTTTCCGGGATCTACAGCTCTCAGAGTGCAGATCGTGGGATTTCCCAGCCTCTGGAGTTTCAGTAGCCACTTCCTTATAATAAATCTCCACATATATCCTACAGGTTCTCTATTTCTGAAGAACCCTGACAAGTACGTTTTTCCCTTGTCGGACAACTGATTCTGCTTATTATTATAGATATTTGTGTATTTAACCTGTTTTTACTGAGTATTGATTTTTTGCAAGGGCAAGCATTGGATTTCCCCAATTTCTACAACATCTTTAGGTCCTGGCAATGTGTTTGGGTATTCAGAAAGTGTTGCAATGGAAATGAATAAATTAGCAAGTGTGTGTCTGTGTGCTCACTCATGCAAATATAACTTTTCTCTATTGTCTTTAACATTTCAATTTTCTAACTTACGCTTCTACATTTCAGATATTGCCACTTCATTATTAGAGAGCAGAAAGAAAATCATGTAGATGCCCCGTAAAATTCAATTCTTCAGACAATTCTCCCTCAAAAATCCACAAGTGAGGCCACACTGATGTTTGTATAGGGTTTTTCTCAGGGAGCTCTCATGTTACACTAACATCCACTTCTTGGTATTCATTCTGATTCTTTTAATACTGAAAGATTTTCAGAACTTCTGTTAACTTGGAATCATCAAATGACTCTAGGTGGGCCCAGTAAGGTCTTTTCCCAACTCATCCAACCACCTGACACAGTATTAAAGGACTCTTGTTCAAAGCATCTATGTTATTTCTTAGCTTCCAGATATGTTTATTTTTATACTTTTTTCAATATTCTACCTCTTCTCCATTATCCCTGACCTGATCTTTTAGATGTATGTTTAACTCTTAGACGTATGGTCAATGCTTTTTTATTATTTTGTCTCATGTTTTCCAACTTTTTCTTTGAGTTTTGTTAAGTTTTCTTAATAACCAACTTAGTGTTCAAAGTAACCAGCTGGCTATTGAGCATACCCACTTGTATTTTCACTGTTTTTCTTACAATGTCTAAGACTTTTTCTTCTCTTTGTTCTGCCATTCAAAGCGGCCATTCTTGTTTCATACTTGCAACATCTTCTTAAATCTGCTTAATGAATGTTCTCCTGCTCCCCAAGGTATATTAGTTTATTTCCTGAGTTCAGTGTCCCAGGAGTTCCCCCGCCCCCTTTCTTGTGGTTGGTTTTCTCATGTGTCTGGTGAGGGCAGATGGTCCATTTGCATCACTGCTGGTAACATTTCCACAGGTTAGGCTGGTAAATATGTTCACTTAGTGCATGAACATGTAAACACCAGGGCTCACAGCAGACAGCCCAATAATTTATGGAGTGAGCAGACAAGCAGGTTTCACTTAGGGAGTATGTAGTGGCCTGGAGTGTTTCATTTTGTTTCTTCCTGGCCAACAATGCTTGTTGTTCTAAAAGAATGTTTCTTTTCCTTCTGAGCCTGGGTGAAGGTCTAGTTCCCTCAATGTCTGCTCACTTTCTTTCTCAGGTGTGTATCCCCCATCTCTAAGAACAGATTTTCAGTTTAGCCTGGGGTGGGCATCACCATTCTCCATGTGCCCAGGAAGTATGCCTCTGGAGTGCCTGTTCATTACTGATACGCTATTTCTACCTCTGCTATGAGGCTGCTGAAAAGCTAAAGTAAGATCATCTGTGAAACACTGGTATATATCTCTGCCTTCACATACCTGGTTCTTGTAAAATGAAATGCCCTGTCACTGTTTCCTTGCTGGAAAATCCCTATTCAGTTTGTAACACTCAGCAAATGAATCAGCTTTCTGCATGAATCATGCCCACACCTGAGAGAATCGAATCAAAACTATTGTTCCCATTTTGCAGATGTGGAAAATGAAGCTTGAGTAGAGCAAGTGAGACAGGCAGGTTGGACCAGGAAACATCACCTGGAATCTTTGACGCTAGAAGGCAGAGAGGGGTCACCTGGGATTTTGTTTTCTCTGGTAGCGCTCACTTTCCTTCCTCATGAATCAGTCTCTGGAGCATTTGCTTCCTGTCAACCTCAGTAGGGAAGGCGCCAGGTTCAAGAGGTCAAAGAAAGACCCAGAATCAGCAAATGAGACATGGGGTTTTATTAGGGACTTTCTTACAGGGGAGAGAGTTCAGTGGCGGCAGGCTGGGCAGGAGAACCGCCTTATGGACAGAAACAATCCAGTGGCAGCAGGCTGAACAACGTAAACATGCAGCACAGTGGTGGTGGGTTGGGCAGGACAACCACAACCACTTGCGAACAGCATGCAGTTTATTTTCACTTAATACCCTCCCCGTAATGACCTCCGCCTGACAACCTTCATTTACTGACTGCCCCCCTCCAAAACTCAGAACTCAATCTTCTATACAGCCTGTGTTCCACAGGACATGCCAGGGGCTCAGATGTTCCTCATAGACAAGGAATGAATCACCAGATTGGCCACTCCTGGATTCCCTAGCTTGGAACCACACTCAGGTGTGTCTACCACACAGGGTCATTCTAAGGGTATGCTTAAGTTATTGCTGTCAGGTGCGTTTACCCAACAGCATCTAACAGTGAAAGAGACTTCCACAGGGCAACATGCTGTGTTTAGCCCTATCTTTATTCTTAGGGGGATTTATTTTTTGCCCCAATTCATATTTTGTATTTTTGCTTAAATTTTTAACTGTTGGAAACCTGGGTCTCTATTTCATTGAATTTGAATGATGACAAGTATTAAAAGGTTTGCCACAACCTTCCTTGTCTCAAAAAACATCATTAAAGTGCCATGAAAATACAAATAATTGTACTATTTGATACAGAAATAATTAATTAATTAAAAATAAAAGAAAATGTTTTCAACCTCACTTTCTCTCGAAGGAAATTTTACTTATCATATTCTCTCTTTATTTCCCCCCTTCAGTTGATTGGGTGTGTTATCTCCTTTCTGATTTCCTTCCTTCCTTCCTTCCTTCCTTCCTTCCTTCCTTCCTTCCTTCCTTCCTTCCTTCCTTCCTTCCTCTCTCTCTCTCTTTCTTTTCCTTCTATCTTCTGGAATCTTTCATTATTCTGCTCAGTTTTTTATTTAGCTATCATATTTTTAATTTTCCACAGTTCTATGTTCTCTGATTATTTATTTTTTAAAAGTAGTTTTATTGAGCCAGAAAAAAATGTTTAATAAAAAACAGAAAGCATAAATTATATGTCTATTAATAAACAGAAATATTGCTTTCCAATGGCATTGAATTAGGGGATTATTCTGTTCTGGTAAAAACCAGGCTATCTATGCATCCTCTCCTGCTGCTGCATATGTTCTGATGAAGAAGCCAATTTTTGGAATACCTTCAGCAGTGTCTGCGGGATATTTGTAGGGTGCACATCTAAGAAGAAAATGTCTTCCTCAGTGTTGTTGGACTCTGTGCAATAACAACTTAGGAGCAGTGTAGCTAGAGCTAGGGAAGTATCTTCAGTGAAAACAGTGATGTCTGAACATTGAGCAATTGTAGACTGAATTCAAGAATTCACTATAATTAACACAAAAGTCATTGTAAAATGAAGTACTAATTTCTGGTAAGACAGATGCAATACTTAGAAAAAAATATAGACAGAGCATAACCAAATCTTAAAAGAAAAGTGTTCTGTCTCTACTACTGAACTTAGCTAAGGCTTTCACCCACTCATGGTGAGGAGGGATTGGGATTAACTTCAGAATTGCATTGTGCTTTAATCAGAGCTTTGGAAAAATACAGCCATGAGAAGCTAACTGCATCAATCGTAACTGTGCATAAGTCATTCTGCAATGTGAATTCAACACTTTCAAATATATTTCCTCTGGTCTTTATAAAGTTTCAATTATATGTTCTGCATTTACAAGCAGTCTGGTGGCCCATGCAAGGCTGTCCTGATTCAAATAGAATTCCTAAGAGTTGGTGTCTAGAAGGATCTATTTAACAATTCAGGATATTCAGGATATTGAAAAAAGTGGTAATGTTTTGTTTGTATAACATTTTTGAATTGCAAAAGCATTTTCATATTTATCATTTCATGTGAGACTCCCACAATCTTTGAAGGTAGGGATTTTTTTTTTTTTTGGCTTACTTTTTAGCATCCTCATTTGGCAGATGAGAAACCCAAGGCTTGCAGGTGCTGCCATCCATGCTGTCTAAGGTGGTGCTGACAAACCATTCTGGACTCCAGTCCTTAAATTCCAGAGTCATCTCTTGTTTGTTGATATGGTTTGGCTGTGTCCCCACCCAAATCTCATCTTGAATTATAGTTCCCATAGTACCCACATGTTGTGGGAAGGACCTGGTGGGAGATAATTGAAGCACGGGGGTGGTTTCCCCCATACTGTTCTCATGGAAGTGAATAAATCTCATGACATCTAATAGTTATATGAGGAGTTTCCCTTTTTGCTTGCCTCTCATTCTCCCTTGCCTGCTGCCACATAAGATGTACCTTTCACCTTCTGCCTTGATTGTGAGGCCTCCCCAGCCACATAAAACTGTGAGTACATTAAACCTCTTTTGCCTTATAAATTACCGAGTCTCAGATATGTCTTTATCAGCAGCACGAAAATGGACTAATACACTAAATTGGTACCAGTAGAGTGGGGTACTGCTGTAAAGATACCCAAAAATGTGGCAGTGAGTTTGGAACTGGGTAACAGGCAGAGGTTGGAACAGTTTGGAGGGCTCAGAAGATAGGAAAATGTGGGAAAGTTTGGAACTCCCTAGAGACTTGTTGAATGGCTTTGACCAAAGTGTTGATAATGATATGGACCATGAAATCCAGGCTGAGGTGGTCTTAGATGGAGATGAGGAAATTGTTGGGAACTAGAGTAAAGGTAACTCTTGCTACACTGTAGCAAAGAGATTGGTGGTATTTTACTCTTGCCCTAGACAGTTCTGGAACTTTGAACTTGAGGGAGATGGCTTAGGGTATCCGGCAGAAGAAATTTTTAAGCAGCAAAGCATTCAAAGATGACTTAGGTACTGTTAAAAGCATTCAGTTTTAAAAGGGAAACACAGCATAAAGATTCATAAAATGTGCAGCCTGACAATGCAATAGAAAAGAAAAACCTATTTTCCAAGGAGAAATTCAAGCTGGCTGCAGAAATTTGCATAAGTAATGAAGAGCCAGATGGTAATCACTAAGACAAAGGTGAAAATGTCTCCAGGGCATATCAGAGACCTTTGAAGCAGCCCCTTCCATCACAGGCCCAGAGGCCTAGGAGGGATAAATGGTTCTGTGGGCCAGTCCAGGGCCCTCCTGCTGTGTGCAGCCAAGGAACTTGGTGCCCTCCATACCAACCACTCTAGCCATGGCCAAGGTACAGCTCAGACCATGGCTTCAAAGGGTACAAGCCCCAATTCTTGGCAGCTTCCGCTTGGTGTTGAGGCTGCAGGTGCAAGGAAGTCAAGAACTGATGTCTGGGAACCTTTGCCTAGATTTCAGTTGATGTATGGAAATGCCTGGATGTCCAGGTAGAAGTTTGTGGCAGGGGCAGAGCCCTCATGGAGAGCTTCTGCTAGGGCAGTGCAGAAGGGAAATGTGGTGTTGAAGCCTCCACAGAGTCCCCATGGGCACTGCCTAGTGGAGCTATAAGAAGACAGCCACCATCCTCCAGGAACCAGAATGGTAGATCCACCAACAGCTTGCACCATGTACCTGGAAAAGCTGCAGACACTCAGTGACAGCCCATGAGAGCAGCCAGGAGGGAGGCTACACACTGCAAAGCCACAGGGTGGAGCTGCCGAAGACCATGGGAACTCACCTCTTGCATCAGTGCGACCTGGATGTGAGACATGGAGTCAAAGGAGATTGTTTTGGAGCTTTAAGATTTTATTGCCCTGCTGGATTCTGGACTTGCATGGGGCCTTTAGCCCCTTTATTTTGGCCAATTTATCCCATTCGGAATGGGTATATTTATCCAATGACATTGTAGATAGACCATTGTATCCCATTGTATCTAGAAAGTAATTAACTTACTTTTGATTTTACAGGCTCATAGGCAGAAGGGCCTTGCCTTGTCTCAGATGAGACTTTGGACTTTTGAGTTAATGATGAAATGAATTAAGATGTTGGGGGACTGTTGGGAAGGCCTGATTGGTTTTGAAATGTGAGGACATGAGATTTTGGAGGGACCAGGGGCAGAATAATATGGTTTGGGTGTGTCCCTACCTAAATCTCATCTTGAATTGTAGCTCCCATAATTTCCACGTGTTGTGGGAGGGGCCTGGTGGGAGATAAATGAATTATGTGGGTGGATTCCCCCATACTGTTCTCATGGTAGTGAAAAAGTCTTATGAGATCTGATGATTTTACAAGGAGTTTTTCCTTTCACTTGACTCTCATCATCTCCTGCCTGCTGCCAGGTAAGACATGCCTTTCACCTTCTGTCATGATTGTGAGGTACCCCCCCCAAACACGTGGAACTGTGAGTTGATTAAACCTATTTTTTTTTTTTTTAATAAATTACACAGTCTCGGGTATGTCTTTATCAGCAGTGTGAAAATGGACTAATACATTTGTGTAGTCTTGTCTAGTTACCTGATGGCATGGGAAGCTATTTACAGGTGGCTAACAATCATTTAGTCTAAGGGACCTCAGATATGACCAAAGCTGATGGTTTGGTTAGGGAGGGTCAGATTAATTACTGTAATCAGGAAATAGAATTTTCTAGAGGCAGGTTAGGGGAGCAGTGGTTCACCTGATCTCTTTGGGTCATCACAAGACCCCATCCAGGGCATGGAGCAGGAAATATAATCCAGACTAGCTAGGCAAACCCAACTTATTTCCTCTGTCCTTCTCCCGCCCACAGCTGATGTTACTCATTGATGATGGCACTCTTTCTCCTCTGCCTGTCTCTGCTGGTGCCCTGCCATTACAACACAGTAGCCATTTCTGCTCCAGACCTTCATGATGGGTGCAGAAATAAGCTGGCTCAACAGAGCCTCAGGGCCCCAGCCAGCAAGTCTAAGGTTTTGAAGGAAGGCTACAGTTCCAACAGAAATAAGGATGCCAGGCACAAACTGAAGAAACCCTCCAGTCATTCAACACAGCCTCAAAATTAGGATGTGATCAAAGCCTGGGAGCCAACAGATAACCAGCCTTCATCCCAGCTCAATTAGAGGGCTATGCCTCAAACTGATTCCATATCTAACCTGCCGTGTGTCTGACTTAGTTTCAACATTTGTCGGCACTGTTTAGAGGCTCAGAATTATGCCCAAAGTCATGAATACTCCAAAATACAGACCCTGTAAATAGGGGACTGTCATTCTAGTAGAAGAGAAAGACAAGAAAACAGTGGTAATATGATGTGTGAGTTTGATGTAGAGTAGAGGTGGAGGTGTTTGGGAAAAACTTTCTGGAAGGGCTGCACCCTGGGTTGAAGAACAGTACACTTACTCGTAGGAGGTCAGAACAAGATTTATTGCCTTGAAGCTGGATGGCTTTAGTCAACTTAGCAGCAAGGAATGGAAAAGGCAGGGAGGAGCAATGTAAGCCTACATAAAGCTGCTCATTCCTACACACAATGAAGGGCTCTCTCTCTGCGTGTGTGTGTGTGTGTGTGTGTGCATGCATGTGACATTTCCTGTAGCCAAAACTAGAGAAAATTTGATGAAGGTTTAATCACATAGCTCATCCTCAAGCTGAGTCCCTAGGACTGACCTAATGTGACTCAAGCTAACCAGAATATAGTCAAGTACAGTGGCAGGACAAAGAGACAGTAAAACTCAGAGCTGCAAGGAACTAAGTGAAGCCTGTCATTCAGCAGATGCAAGACAACAGAATCTGAGTCCAATATTAACTGAACAAGTGAGAAAACAAGTCAGAAGTACTTCCACCTCTAGGAAGATGAAGTAGACATACTTTTCCCTTCCTGCTAAGTGCAACTGAAAGCACTGAGATACATATTCTGAAGATGGAAAGAAGAAGACTGTCTAGGAAACTCAAGATACAATTACACAATGGCTGGTTTTCTGGGTTTTCTCTTAGCCACACATATCCCAGACTTGTAGCTGAAGAAGCTGGCCAGAAACAACACCAGTCACAATCGAAAAAGCTTCTCAAAAGCTGGCTCCATAGTCAAAGGGCCAGAAAGCAGTAGCCTAATAAGACAGAAATATTTTAGTCAATAACATTTGTTCTCCAGTCAAACAGAACTAAGAGTACTGTGGATACATGCTCTTCAGCAAAAGCCTAGTGAGAAGCTGAAACATCACCTTTTGGTGCTTCAACCCTCCCCTGGGGTGTCAGAGAAGGCTGAGTGGAGAGCCAGGACTCTTCCCCGCTGGGAAGCAATGAGTCCTTTCCCACCCCTTCTATCAGTGGAGATCAACTATGGAGCAGTACAAAGGCAACCTACTCCTCCCAACCAGGGTGCTCTCAGCAGAGACTACATGGGAGCCAGAACATCCACCTTCCCCTGACATCAGTGAGTCCATGTTACTATTTTTCCCTGCTGGAGCAGTGTCTAAGTAAGCCAAGTAAAACAGAAAATTTAAATAAGCTCCAGATCATCACAAAATAATACATACAATGTCCAGGCTGTCATTTTTAAAATATGCATTATAAGAACAAAGGAAATCCCAATTTGAATTTAAAAAGACACTGACACAAGATGACAAATGCTGCAAATATCTGACACACAAATTTTAAAGCAGCCATCATGAAGAGACTTCAAGGAATAATTACTATACTCTTGAAGCAAAATAGAAAACTCAGCAAAGAAAAAGAACCAGTTTGGATTTTAGAAATGAAAAACACTATAAATGAAATAAAAAAGCAAAGTCAATGTATGGACTTATCAACAGAATGGAAAGGACAACAGAAAAGAGAATCAATGATCTGGAAGATACAGCCACAGAAATTAGCAACTCTGAGCAAGAGAGAAAAAATAGTCTAAAAAAATGAGCAGATACTCAGGTTTCTATAGGATTCTAGCAAAATATCTAAATTTCCTGTAATTGAAGTCCTGGAAAGAGAAGAAAGGGAAAATAGGATTAAAAGTGCTCAAAGAAATAATGGCTAAAAACTTACCAAATTTTGCAATATATATAAACATGCAGATTAAAGAAGCAAAGCAAAACTCTAACAGGAAAACTCAAAGAAATCTACATCAAGACATATTATAGTCACACTTCTCATAACTAAAAACAAATAAAATTTATTGAAAAGAGAGAAGGGACACCTTACTTGTAGTAAGAAAATATTTAAGTAATAAAGAATTTCTCATCAGAAACCATGGAGGCCTGAAGAAAGCAGCACATTTTTCAAGTATTAAAAGTAAAGAAACAAAAAGAAAAAATTTTACTCAATCCTATATCCAGCAGATATCCTTCAAGGATTAAGGGGAAATCAAGATGTTTCAGGAAGGAAAGCTATAAACATTTGTTGCTAATAGGCCTTGTAAAGAAAGAGCTAAGGAATGTTCTGTAAACAGAAAGATGATGAAAGACAGAACTTTGAAACATCAGAAAGAAGGAAAGAACAATGAAAAGAGTAAGTATACAGGTAAATACAATACATTTTGTTTCTCTTAAGTTTTTTATACTAGCGTTGATGGTTGAAGCAAAAATTCTTGCATGGCTGATATGATTTTCAATGTATATAGAGAAACTACTTAAATAATTATAAATAGTGGAGAAATAGAGATGTATAAAGAGGTAAGTTTTCTATACTTCACTCAAAGAGTAAAATCTCAAGTCTCTGTATAGATTACAAATTAAAGCTACTGTTAAAAATTTATACAAATAAATACAATTTAACACCATTTAAATAAATCAGAATGACATATTACAAAACTAAAGACAGGAAAAAAACCAGAAAAATGTCAAAAAGGACAGAGAGTAAAAGATTTATCAATAGTTACATCAAATGTAAATAGACTAAGTATGCTAATTAAGATACAGAAGTAACAAGTATATAAAAATTATGGCTCAATTATATGCCATCTACAAGGATCTAATTTCAAATATAATGATACATATAGGTTGAAAGTTTTAGTTTGTAAAAATATGTAGAATTCAGAGCAAAGAGAATTATCAGAGAGGCACATTAGTGAATGATGAAAAGTTCAATCCACCAAAAAGACAATACCAAAAGTGTATGAAACAAAAAGACTACAAAATATGTAAGGTAATATCTAATAGAACTGAAAGAAGAAATAGACAAATATACAATTGCAACTGGAGACTTCAATACTTCTCTCTGAACAATTGGTAGAACAATGACACAGAATATAAAACATACCTAAAATTTTCTGAGAGGGAAATTTATAGTACTAAATTCTTACAATAGAAATCAGGAAGGCTGGGCATGGTGGCTCATATCTGTAATCCCAGCACTTTGGGAGGCCAAGGTTGGGGGATCATGAGCTCAGGAGTTTAAGACTAGCCTGGGCAACATGGAGAAAACCATCTCCACAAAAAATTAGCTGGGTGTGGCGGCATGTGCCTGTGGTTCCAGCTACTTGGGAGGCTGAGGTAGGATTACTTGAGCCCAGGAAGTGGAGGTTACAGTGAGCCAAGATCATGCCACTGCACTCCAGCCTGGGTAATAGAGCAAGATTCTGTCTCAATAAAAACACAAACAAACAAAAAGAAGTTCTTGAATCAATGAATTAAATTCATATGTAGAGTAACTAGAAAAAGACGAGCAAAATAAGCCCAAAGCAAGCAGAAGAGAGAAAATAATAAAGAATAGAAATCAATGAAATTAAAATTAGAAAAGTAATACAGAAAATTAATAAAACAAAGAGCAGTTTCTTTGAAAAGATTAAATTGACAAACCCCTAGCAAGAGAACTAAAGGAAAAAATAAAAACACAGTTACCAATGTGAATAATGAAATAAAGTATCACTACAGACCTTACAAACATCAAAATTATATTAAGAAAATACCGTGTACAATTCTACACTATTAAATATAATTTTAATGAATAAATTAACTCCTTAAAAAGCACACTGAATGGGAAATAATCTAAATAGTTCAATAACTATTAACAATATTGGATTCATAATGTTAAAATACCTGAAAAATAAATCTCAGGCCCAGGCTGTTTCCCTGAAGACTTCTAACATTTAAAGAAATAGAAACTATAGACTGAATATCTTTCATAATGATAGATGCAAATGTTCTTTTTTTTTTTTTTGATAAAGGGTCTCAGTCTGTAGCCCACACTGGAGTGCAGTGGCGCGATCTTGGCTCACTGCAACTTCTGCCTCCTGGGTTCAAACCATCCTTTCACCTCAGCTCCCAAGTAGCTGAAACGAAGAGCACATGCCACCATGCCTAACTAATTTTTGTATTTTTTGTAGAGATGTGTTTCCCCAGTTTCCCAGGCTGGTCTGGAGCTCCTGGACTCAAAAGATCCTCCTGGTTCAGCCTCCCAAAGTGCTGGTATTACAGGCATGCACCACTGTGGCTGGCTGATGCAAATATTTTTAATAAAATGTTGGTAAATATTATTCAGTAGTATATAAAAAGATTATATACCATGACCAAGTAAAATGTATTCCAGAGATGCAAGAGTAATTCAATATTTGAAAATCAATATAATCTACCATTTAACAGGTTAATTAAGAAAAATTACATACCACATCAATTGAAGCAAATAAAATATTTGACAAAACCCAACACCCTTTCATAATAAAAACTCTTAGAGAACTATGAAGAGAATGGAACTTCCTTAACTTGATAAAGAATCTCTACAAAAATCTATACCTAATGTCATACTTAAGGCAAGAATGTCTGCTCTTGACACTATTATTCATCTTAGCACTGCAAGCTGTAGGAAGTACAGCAAGACAGACAGACAGACAGACAGAAAGAAAGAAAGAAAGAAAGAAAGAGAGAGAGAGAAAGAAAGAAAGAGAAAGAAAGAGAGAGAAAGAAAGAAAGAGAAAGAGAAAAGAAAGAAAGAAAGAAAAAGAAAGAAAGAAAGAAAAGAAAGAAAGAGTCATACAGATCTGAGAGGAAGAAATAAAACTGTATCTAAAAAAATTTTTGGCGCTAATAAGTGAATCCAGAAAGTTTACAGCATACAAGATAAACAGAAACATCAATTAAATTTCTATACATTAGCAATGAATAAGTGGACACATAAATAAATGCAATCCACTCACAATCATTAAATAAAAATACATAGGGGTGAATCTAAAAAAAATGTCAGGACTTGGATGCTGAAAAGTATAAAATGTTGGTGAAAGAAATCGAAGATCTAAATAAATAGAGATTATGTTCAAGCAGTGGGAGACCCAATATAGAAAAGATGTCAGTTTTCCCCAAATTGATATACATTTTGAATGAAATTCCTATACAAATCATAAAAACTATATTTTGTGGATGTAGACACAAGTATTTAAACATTGATATGGAAAGTCAATGGTAACAGAATCACTAAAACAACTTTTAAAATAATTAGAGTGGAAGGGATCAGTCTATTCTATTTCAACACTTATATGGCTGTAGTAATCAAGACTGTGTGGTGTTGGAGGAAGTGTAGACATACAGATCAGTGGAATACTAAGAATACTAAGTCCAGAAAAGGATCCACAGAAATACGCTCAACTTTAATAAAGGTGCATAAGCAATTCAGTAGAGGAAGCACAGCATTTTCAACAAATGGTGCTGGAGCATTTGAAAATCCATAGGCAAAATTATAAATCTGAGTCTCATACTGTCTGCAAAAATTAGCTCAAAATGGATCACTGACTTAAATGTAAAATATAAAACTTTTAGGGAAAAAAAGCACAATGGAAAACCTTTGGGATCTAAGCCTTGTGAAGTATAATTTTCAGTCTTGACACCAAAAGTGAAATTCATAAAAAGAAACATTAAAGGAAAAAATGATGTAAGATATAAGTCATGGGTAAGGTGAGGAGCCTCAGGATCTTCAACAAGAGTCAGACATACTCTGTACTCATTCATTTGCATACAAAGGCCCTCAGCTTGGTGATGACCATTCATAGCTTGCCCCATGATATGGTCTGGATTTGTGTCCCTGCCCAAATCTCATGTTGAATTGTAATCCTCAGTGTTGGAGGTGGGCCTGGTGGGAGGCAATTGGATCATGGGGGCAGATTTCCCCCATTCTATTCTTGTGTTACTGAGTTCTCACCAGATCTGGTCCTTTAAAAGTATGCAGCAACTCCCTCTTCACTCTTTTCCTGCTTCTCCAGCCATGTAAGACATGTCTGCTTTCCCTTCACCTTCCGCCATGATTGTAAGTTTCCTGAGGCCTCCTTCCCATATAGCCTGTGGAACTGTGAGTCAATTAAACCTCTTTTCTTATAAATTGCCCATTCTTAGGTAATTCTTTCCAGCAATCTGAGAATGGACTAATACACCCCACCTCCTCTCCCTTTGCCCTTCTGTGCCCTGGTTTTTGCCTCGTCGGTAGACCTGGTGAATGCACCATTCAATTCCCTTGCCTCTGGACCCTGGATGGGTCTGGTCAGTGGGAAGCATCAGCAAGACATGAGAGGGCAGAAAGAGAGAGAGAGGTCTTTTCTTCCCATTTCTCTCTTGCCCCATGCGTGGTTCTGCGGCATCTCCATTCCTCTTGACTACAGCCCTGCTGGGATAGAGTCACCTCCACAGCTCCGGCCCATGCTGACTGCAGGCACACTGCTTTCCCTGCTGGCCTGTTTAGGCCTGGGAGGCCTGATAGTGCCCCATTGTCCCATAGTGCTCATCTCTGGGCCCCTTGGCCCCACCTACACCTCTCTAAGAGGTCCTTTACCACCTAGATTTTGTAATCCCAGGTGAAGTTGATCGCTGTTTTCTGTGCACAAACTTACTAATATGACCTTCACTTGCACAGGAAGGCATTATTTTGTCTTTTTTTTTTTCCTTCCTGATATATAATTGTTCTGCCTTTTTGTTTGGATGGTGGGGAGGCACTCTTCATAATCTCTGTTGAGCATGGACATCATGTTTCCTTTTTGCATTTGTCTACTTTCCTTCTCAGGGTTGCACCCATGGTCACTTACCTGCTAGGACAGGGGCAAGGTCTTCAGTTTGTCATAGGACCTTGCCACTAACAGTGTGGTCCATGGACTGAGAGCATTGGCCTCACCCAGGAGTTGGTAAAAAAATGCAGAGTCCCAAGCCCCACCCCAGGCCACTGCCTCGGAATCTGCACTTCAGGGGATGACAGCATATGAGTCAGGCATCCATTAAAGTCTAAGGACTGTTTAAGGGATTGGTTCTCCAATTAACAGGCAAAAATTATCAAACACAGGCCAACACTGGGGCCTCTACCTCCCAGAATTATTTTTAAGGTTAGATCACTACAGGGAATGTCTGAAATAGTTTCTAGCACATAGATGGAACCCAACAACTAATCATCTTAATTCTTACAACTGCCCAAGGATGCCCAGCTTGATAGGAGAAAGTCAGGATTTGAATTAACATTTTTGTTTGCTTTGTGAAATTTACTGCTTTTTCATTGTTTAAAATGAACAGCATTGAAGGTTGGTGAGAACCTTCAGTGTGGAGTTTGGATCAGAAGAGACTTAACACAGGAGGCTGCCTTTCTAGGCCTTTCCATCATCTCTGCCTTCCTGAGTTGTTGAAAAAGTCAAAGAAATGATTTAAACAGCAGCGCAAACCTCATGGTTTGTGATGCTGCCTTTTGAAGGTATGCAGGAATGCATGCTGCTACAGGTAGCACCTTCATCAGATCTTTGAGGCCCACAAAATGGGGATGGGAGGGTGTGGGGAAGAGGGAGGAGGATGTTTCCTCCTCTGAAAAAGGAAAAAAAAGTCCATTACCCATCCCTACTGGAGCAAGTGCATTCTGCACAACATCCTGAGCTGCTCTCCTCCAAGGAGCATGAGCTGGGACATGTGGTTGACACAGCCTAGAGCACCAAGGGTAGCTGTGTGGAGGGGCATATGTCATACAGTACGGGGCTGCTCCACCTGGAAGAAGGAGGGTCTCGATTTCCCTTTCTTTTCCAAGGGGAGGGGAAAGGATGGGGAGAGTAGATGCTGCAACCCAGGTCCAGCTCTTCTAGAGCAGAACTTCACTGTGGAAGGGCTCCCTTTTCCCCACCACTTATCCCTCAAGAGGGATCGTACAGAAGTGAATTCATGACCTTTCTGTGCTACTTGACTATTGCCATGCCTGACTCTCTGCTTGGCCTGTTTGGGAAAGCAGACCTGCCCCACTCAGGGTTCCTCCTCTTCCTCTCTGGAGTGGGCTTCCTGCTGTGGGCACAGGGGAGACATCTTCAGCCAGACATGAGGAACTGGGAAGAGGCCTGCTGGAGACCAGTTGCTAAGTGAGCAAGAGTTGGCTTGGCTAAGAGATGCAAAGTGGCACTGCCCAACCTATCCAGTGCGGATGTCCTAAAAGTGACATGGTGACCGAGGGGTTCAAACTTGAGAAGGGCAGATGCTATGGAAAACACGGGGCCTTCTCACATCCCACACCATAGTCATCGGTTCTGGTGCTGTTAGTCGCTGAGATTCATTAAGTGCTAAGTATGAGTCAGGAGCTGGGGATAGAGGTGAGCAAAATGGATAGCTCTCACACACTGACCTGCCAGTCAGACCAGAGCATGCAGAGGAACCCCTGGGTGAATTCACCTTCCCATAAATTCTATGAAACAGAGCTGTGTTGGAGAGTAACCAGGCAAGAGCCGGACATTCATCTCTTGCTGTGACATTTGAGTTGGGACCTTGCTGCGTTCTGGGGATGCAGGTTCCCAGAGGAAGTGGCAGAACCCCCAGTGTCAGAGAAAGGAGAATCTGTAGGGTGTTGTGGCCCTGGAGAGGGGCTATGAGGATGGATGCCAGGGGGCGGAGGAGGACCACAATGGGATGGGCTAGAGAGGCAATCAGAGACTGAATCAAGGTCCTGCTGTGTCCCGTGTCCAGGCGCTGCCAAGTTTCCTGAATGTGTGATGAGTTCTCCACTGGCTTTCCCAGTTTTGCCAGAGCTCCTAGGAGAGGGTCCCTTCCCCTGACCTTGTGCTTCCGAGCTGCGGCCTTGCAGACACTGGGTCCTCTGAAGCCCGGGCCCTGCAGGCTCACTCACCCTGAAGTCAGTGTGCATTTCAGACTGGCTGTGCCCTGCATTATTGCCTTTTTCAAGGGGCTTGACACCAGCACTTCATTATCCATGCTCAGGGCCCTCTGATGATGCTTCTGCAAGCCTTGGATAGGATGTGTATAGGCTGAACAGGGATTCTGGCTTTCCTTGTATTTGAAATACAAGATTTGCCAATTTTACCATTTGTTTTATGGAAAGATCTCAGCTATTTTTGGTATTTCATTTGTTTGTCTGTTTGTTATTTTCTTTTATTTTGTTTTGCTTTTTACTATTTTGACAAAATTCTGGGGACTCTGCAGAGATTCCTCAGGGACACCACTCCTGGGAGAATATATTTGTCTTGGTAATTAAATTTATCTACATTGTACTAGTTTGCTAGGACTGCAATAACAAATGCTCAGAAACTTCGTGGCTTAAACAACAGAAATGTATTCTCTCAAAGTCCTGGAGGTCGGAAGTATGAGATCAGGATGTCGGCAGGGCTGGTTCCTTCTGAGGCCGTGAGGGGTCTGTCCCAGCCCTCTCTCCAGCACCTGGTGGCTGCTGGACATCCTTGGAGTTCTTCAGCTCATGGCTACACCACTCCAGTCTCTGCCTCCAATTTCACATGACTCCTACTCTGTAGCTCTGTGTCTCTAACCTCTTTCTCCTTTCTTTTATGAGGACAACATTTACTGATTTCAGGATGATTTCATCCAAAGGTCCTTAATTGAATCTGCAAAAGCTCTATTTCTAAATAAAGTCACATTTATAGGTACTGGGGTTTAGGACTTGGACGTGTCTTTTGGGAGACACTCCTCAACCACTACACATGTTCTTAATAATAATAGGGATACTACATCAGCACTCATATTGCCTGGGAGCTGAACTTGCACTACTTTTCACTCAAGACTCAGAACAAATCAACCCAGTAGGGCTCAGTCAAGTGGATGGAGACAGAGAGGTCAGGGAAGGACAGGAGGGCCCTTTGGCTCAGTTCTTTCCTTCACAAAGGTCCTCCCATTTAAGCCTTTGAGGACATCTTCAAATTTGCCTGCACACAAAAAGTCACAGTGACATAAAATAAAAGACAAGCTGATCAATTGTTATTATAGCCGTTTTCAGATCACATGACCTGTAGGGCTCCGTGAGTTAATATTTGATAAATCCTATAATTTAATTATATTGTGATAAGAACCAGAAATTTTCTTTTTATAGAAAAAATTAAAAGAAATTAGCATTCTAACATTATTTCTGAATATTCTATTTCTGTTTTATCTCCTTATGCTTTCTTCTTTTGTTTCTCCTTGTTCTGTTTAAGATAGGCATGGTTCAGGGCTCACTGGGTCTTTGCAACGCTCTGGGTATGACTTTATTCTCTATTTTATAGCTATAGAAGCAGAGGCTTGGAGGGTTCAATAGTTGAGCAGGACTGCAGGGCTTGAATTCAGTTCTTGCTCACTCCAAAGTAGACAATATGCCACATAGTCCTGTGTCTTGTGTACTCGGGAAGTACTAGAGTATTAGAGAAGGTTTGTCACTGGTCTTTCCGATTAAGGAAGTTTGCACCTAATGCAGACTTGTACAGAGATTTGAGGAAGCAGACGGGAGGGGGTGAAGTGGAGACGGTGGTTTCAGGGCATGTGGGGCAGGGTCAAAGCCACCGTCCTTCCAGTCCTGGCCAGGTCAGCGTCTGCGCACACTGGCCCCAGCGGTGGGCTATGGGCTGCTTGTAAATCTGTGGATTGAGGGGTGGAAGGTGAAGGGGGCTGTCAATAGGAGGAATGTTTAGTCCATGCCAAAGAGAACATTAGGCCCCGGGGATACCTTCCCTTCTGGGGGAAGCAGAGTCTCACATTTAAATGCTCAAACATTCTGCATCTGGAGACTGTCACAGTTAAAAGTTCTGGGCTGGGAGATGGCTGGACGAAGGTTGACCAGGCCTCGGGATGGGAAATCTGGTGTTTAAATGGTCTCACTGGGAAGCCCTCAATTCTGGAAGCCAGGTCAGGAGGACACAGGCTCTCACAGGGCCGGCTCCCTGTCTCACACCCACTCCAATTGGGATCATTTTGTTTTAGACCAGTTCCAGTGAATACCAAGTTCTTAATTATTTTCTTTTTTAATTCTATTGTATTATTTCCTAACTTGATCTTTTAAGAAATTTCAAATGTTCAGAAAAATTAAATGTATTTTTTCATAATTGAGACTTTATTTGCTGTGTTGAGGATCAGTATACAGATATTTTAATTTGTACACAATTCTTAACACACACACTGAAAATCTAAAAAGCCATGTATTGTAATTTTTTTAACATATTCCAGTGACTTTCCAGCTTAAAAGTTGGAGGCAAATTTTCCTTAAGAGGCTATCACGTACCAGTATCTACACATGTCGATAGACTGTGTAACATGTCCACCCGTTCACAGTTGAATAGCATATACACTGTCTATTCCAATTTTCAACTTTTACAGCATATTCACAAAGTTATTAGGAAAGCAGGACTACCATGACTGAAGATGTCACAGACTGCACACAATTCTGATAGGGATGACCATGATCGGGGAATGGTTTTCTTAAACAATTCTACCAAAAAACAACATGGGATTAGAAGTAATTTTAAATGTTCAAGACATTAAATGCAGGACTGTGACTCCATATTGCCAGTTAGTATGCTTTGTATTATAGTACAAAAACTAACCCCCCATCTATGGAATGTTAAGCTGAAACCCGAGACAGCCAAAGTCTCCCACAATTCCCTATGTCACAATATTTTTCAATTGTACCAAGAAACAAACAACCAGTGGATGATTTAACCTGTTTTAAAAAAGCATTTACACTTAAAAAGTGGGATGAGGTGGAATTCTCTCCTTTTAAAAAAAATGTTTCTAGAGCTACTAAAAAACTTGCATTTATAAAAGAGTTGATAAAAATATTCCTCTGGATTGCACAAAAAGGGAGAGAGGGACCTCTGATAAGACATGGTACATGATATTAATCAGACTTGGCTTCTTTCTCTCTGGCTTTATCGAAGGCTAGACTCTTCTCTGTTTTAGTTTCTTCATCTTCTGAAGGTGAATCTTTAATTTCTTGGTCAACCCCTTCTACCTGTTTTCCTGTTGCTCCCCGTTTCCCTTTTGTTTGCACCTTTTTGTCTGAAGATTTATCCTTTCCTGCTATTCCCCCCACACTGCCCCCCTGCCTTGGCTTTGTTTCCACTTTTTCAGGAGCAGGTTTAGCTGACAACCACACTGATCACGCCTTGGGCTCCTCCTATACTGTCCCTTTGACTGAACTGACTTTCCTCTTGGGTGTCTTGATGGCAGGGAGGACGCATGCCTGCCTGTTGCCTGTGGACCAAGGTGTGCTGAGAGCCTTCTTTATGCTGGGCTGCTCAGCTGTTGCCCTAATTATTTAATTAAAGCTCCCCTACCCCAACAGAAGGCCAGTAAACTCTGTGGACATTGAAGGTATGCTGAATCAATCCATCCATTTGGTTGGACTCAGAAGGCTTGCTGAGTTCCTTGCTGAGTTCCTTGCTGCTTCCTCATTTCACGTAAATGAGTGGTAAGTCTACTAGATGGCAAATATCTAATCAATTAAAAAAAAAAAAAAGAAACAATAAAACAAAAAAAGACCCAGTGTTTGGTAAGAAATAGAAGCTTCCCAGCTTCTCTCTTTCAGCCCCTTGGCTCTTGCATTAATTATTTCTGTGAGGATTATTCCTGTTTCGGAAAGTCTCTCTTTGGTCTTGCTTTCTGATGCTTTGAGAGGCTGATAAAATATTTCATCACAAACTGCCCGGGAGGAGCTGATGCAGCTGTGATTTTTCTTAGGTCAATGAGTTATACAGCCTGTTTGACCATGTTTAATACCTAATGCTTGCATAGTTTACTCCTGAGCTCAGTGCTTGGAGAGGCAATGAGCTGTGGAGGAAGGTTATCTTCAAAGGTGCTATCTGGGTTTTAGAAAGCACAAAACAATAGACACGTCAAGTAAAGTGATGATGTGAAAATTACTGCAATTATCAAAGATAAATACATTTGAATTGAAACACCCTCAAGGACAGCTCATTCTTGGCTCAGTCTTCCCTCCTGTTTTGAATCTCCATTTGCAACTTTGGTAGCTGTCCATGAAGACCAGTGGGCATGAGTGGAGGCCGGGATTTTTCTTATTTTTGTTTTTGTGGAGAATGAAGGCATCACATTATTAATTCATAACTCTGAATCAATTAAGGGAGGGGACTTTTAAAAATCACAACTGAGTGAGGTTGTGCATGACTTTTGTAGGTGCTTATGACAAAGAATAGACCCCTGAGCTTTGTATGTGTTTCCAACCAACCCTCTGCTCATTTTGTTCTGTCAAAAGTATCACTTTTCCCAATCCTGCCTATGATCCTAGAACCTCCACTACAATTCCTTCTTGATTCTGATCCAAATCAGAGAATTAGTCCCCCTCTGAACATAGGAGCACTTGGTTTTTGGTGCACATCACTTTTTATGTTGTCAAACTTCTGCTTTGCTGACTCATTCTCTTCCCTCTCTCTCCCCCTCAGCAGCACACACCGTGATTGGGAGTTTGAACTCATTTTATGTGAGTGGTTTACAGAGATTTCCATTAAAGAAGTGAAAGGAAGAGTCCAAGAGGAAGAAAGCACAGAAAGGAAAGGATGGAAAGTGCTAAAAAGGGGAAGAGATTCTAGGTGATGTTTGTAGGCTGCAGAAGGACAAGGGAGAAAGAATCATCCCTTTAGGATCATATTACAGGATGTCTGCAAAGTGCCTACTGTGTAGATCCAGGTCTCAACAAATGGTAGCCATTATTAATTCTATTCTATTGAATGTAGCAAGGTCAAAGATGTGGTTTTGGTCACAGGCAATCCAGAAATCTTGAAAACTGAGTCACCTTGACCAATGTCAGGTAAAATAATATGTAAATGAATCAGTTTGTTACTTTTCAAAACAAGGCTTATGTCCTCCTCCTCCCCAGAATTGTAATATCTATTGTTGGATCTAGGAAATTTAAAATGTTTAATTATTAAAATAATTACTTGATATATTCATCTATGCTTGCAAAGATTTCCTATGTAATTAGGTGAGATACCTAGAAGCAGACACACAGATTCTAAAGAACGTAACTTTTAAGAAGCTTGACGCATGCTGCCAGTCTGTTCCTCAGAGATGATAACACCCAGTTCATGATTGGCATGAGATTAACTATTCTTTCCTAGTGTGCTCAGAAAACAATTGCATTCTTACTTTACATTTTTAATTTCTACTTAATTCAATTTTTAATGTGTAACTTCCAGCAAAATTAGTTTTTAATTTCTGGTGAACTTCATTTTTAAGTTCTAGTGAGTTTCAATTTATTTACATGTCAAGTATTTATTTATTTATTTGTATTTATTCTTTTGTGACTTTATTTTGAGGGGGCATATTAGTCTGTTTTCATGCTGCTGATAAAGACATACTCAAGAGGGGGGTAATTTATAAAGAAAAAGAGGCTTAGTGGACGCACAGTTCCATGTGGCTGGGGAGGCCTCACAATCATGGTGGAAGGGGAAAGGCACGTGTTACATGGCAGCAGGAAAAGAAAGAATGAATGCCAAGTGAAAGAGGTTTCCCCTTATAAAACCATCAGATCTCATGTGACTTATTCACTACCATGAGAACAGTATGGGGAAACTGTCCCTATGATTCAATTATTTCCCACCAGGTCCCTCCCACAACATGTGGGAATTATAGAAGCTACAATTCAAGATGAGATTTGGGTGGAGACACAGCCAAACCATATCGGGGGGCAGAATTTGTGATCTTATCTACTTTGATCTCTTCATGTATTAAGAATATTAATGTGCTTAATCTATAATATTTGTTGGACATTTTATCACAGTATGCCATACACATAGAGTTTTGAGTATTTTGATATTTCTCCACTATTTTTTTTCTTTTTGAGACAAAGTTTTGCTCTTATTGCCCAGGCTGGAGCGCAATAGTGTGATCTTGGCTCACTGCAACCTCCACCTCCTGGGTTCAAGTGATTCTTTGGCCTCAGCCTCCTGAGTAGCTGGGATTATAGGTGCCCACCACCACATCCAGCTAATTTTTGTATTTTTAGTAGAGATGGGGTTTCCTCATGTTGACCAGGCTGGTCTTGAACTTCTGACTTCAGGTGATCCACCAGCCTTGCCCTCCCAGAGTGCTGGGATTACAGGTGTGAGCCACCACACGGCTTTCACTACTTTTAAATTTGAAAATTTTTCTCTAATCAAACAGTAGATCTATATGCATCCCTATTTTCTTCTAGAACTTCAATTTTATTTATTACTTTCACTTTTTTGTTAGCTTATTGTTAGAAATTTTAAATTTATTTACTATTAGTTAACCAAGTCTCCCCAAACCTTTACTAAATACTTTCCTTTCTCACCAACTGGTGATATTTTTCTCATCCTGCATGAAGTTCATTTATATCAAGACCTATTGCTCTTCCTCTATAGTATAAATATCTCTGTCTATTCTTATCCAGAATTGTCATATATTAAAAGAGTGATTTAATATCTGGTAGAGTGCTATTATAATATATTTTTAATTGTATACTAATTTATTCTCACCATAAATACTTAAATGATCTTAGCGATTTTTTGATAACCCATGTCCCAAATAATCCCACTGAGCCAGTATTGTGTCCTTATTAGGAATGCTGTTTATTTTCATTTAATGTCTTCATAATTATTGCTGGTATATACTGAAGCTTTTGTTTTTTGCTCTTTTTTCTAAAGTCTGATCGCTATATTTTACTCTTCTAAAACAAATTTACTAGTATTATTTGATTGTTTTAGTTATCCAGTCATGTAATCTTATAATCTACAAATAATGACAGTATTATCCATCCTTTTTTAAAAATCTCTTTTGATAGATTTACTTTGATGCCTTGTCAAATTCAATTGTTAGGTTAAACAATATTGATAAAAGCCTTTACCTTTTTGGTGACCTACCTAGTGTTCTGTAATTTGTATTTTACTCTATTTTGTTTTAAAATGTTTCCAAATTTTTTAAATTTAAAAGCTTACTGCTTGCATGTGATGTGTGAGAATTTATGTTTATAATTTTCAGGACATTAGAGACTTCCAGCATTTCCATGGCCATACTTTTTTTTTTTTTTTTTTTAAGACTTGACTTAAAGGAAATTGTGCATTTTTAATGTGAGAGTGAAGGAGATGTAAGAGGTCAGAGGTTAGTCTCCACTCATAGTGATTAGATCTTGCACTCTAGCCTAAGTAGTATTTTTTACATTTAATTTAATTAATTAATTTCTGTCAGCACTTGGGGCAGCAGATGGTGCTTTTGATTGCAGCAAAGCGAAGGTAGGAAGCAGGACTGCAAAGCAGAAGGTCTCACAGACACTCAGAAACTCCGGGAGGGGGACTAGGCAAGTGGTGCTGAAGTGCCAGGGCTGGCAGGTCTCTGAGGACCAGTTGAAGGCAGGTATGTTCCCTCCCAGGAGGCTCACGGGGGCTCAGCGTGTCTCTGTTTTCACTGTTTCCAGGGTAGAGGGAAAGGACTGGGGTCCACCCTCATACACCTGGATGGCCAAATGCCAGAGTCTCTGCTTTTAACCTCAGAGCTGCAGATGGATCTCCACTATGCACTTGTGGCTGGATTCCAGCCTCCAAGCACATCTGAGTAACATGAGCCACACACTGAGGCCCTGGCTGGGAAGATGAACAGGAGGCCACGCAGGCCTCCACAGTCAACCATTTTTACTCAGGGCTGGGAGGATGCACAATTCTCCAAACATCAACAGAGTGTGAACAGTGACCCAAGCTCAAATCCAGATCATCAGATTCCAAAGTGACTGGCTGTTCTGTGCTGTGCAGAATGGAAATTATATAGTAATATGCACTCTCTGGAAAATATCAGGAAACGAAGACCACCTGTGTTGTCATGCAAGCCTAAGAGACAGAACCCAAATACAGGCTGGAGAAATGAAAAAAGGCTGCCTGAAGGGGAACAAGAGGCTCCGGAGGCCATACTGGGTCAGATGAGCAGCTTTCAGTCATGTCCTCTACCACAGCCCCCAAAGCCTGCCACAGACCTGCTCCCTGAGGGCACAACACCAGAGCTAGGGGCACCAGGACATGGCCACCGCGTGGTGTGTTGTCATCAGCACCACCTTCTTTGCTGCTGCTGGTCATGGCACAGGCTGCCCTTTCTGCCATCCAGCCCTAGAATCCCTTCAGAGCCTGAGGTTGATTTTTCTAATGCCAGCCTTTCAGTGGGAACTGAGCTCTGCTCCCTAAGGAGAGGATTCTCAAACAAGCAAGTGGTTAAGATACTGGCATCTGAAAAAGAATGGCAAATGTGCATTGCATCATTATAATCTGAAGTTCAGCTTGTTTATCTAACACTTACTTACTGAGGATCTATTCTGTGCCCAGCATGGTGCAGAGGAATATGATCCAAGGGGGAGTGTTATTATCGTGTCAACTTGGCCACGCCGTGGTGCCCACTTGTTTGCTAAAACACTAGTCTAGATGTTGCTATGACGACGTTTTGTAGATATGATTAACATTTACACTCAGCGGACTGTAAGTGAAGGACATTATCCCCAATTCTGGGGGTGGGTCTTATGTAATCAGTTAAAGGCCTTAAAAGCAAAAACTGAAGCCCCCTACCCAAAAAAGTCTCTGTCAAGACTATAACGTAGAAACCCTCCTTGGGTCTGGGTCTCCAGCTTCCTGGCCTGCCCTGGAGATTTCAGATTTGTCAGCCCCCACAATCATATGACCTAGTTCCACGAATTAAATCTCTCTCCCTCTCTCTCTCTCTCTCTCTCTCTTTTTTTTTCTTGAGACGGAGTCTTGCTCTGTTGCCAGGCTGGAGTGCAGTGGTGCGATCTCAGCTCACTGCAACCTCCACGTCCCAGGTTCAAACGATTCTCCTACCTCAGCCTCCTGAGTAGCTGGAACTACAGATGTGCACCACCACGCCCAGCTAATTTTTTTTAGTTTCAGTAGAGATGAGGTTTCACCATGTTAGCCAGGATGGTCTTGATCTCCTGACCTCATGATCTACCTGCCTCGGCCTCCCAAAGTCCTGGGATTACAGGCGTGAGCTACCGCACCCAGATCTCCTTTCTCTTTTGTCATATATATGTATGCATATGTGTGTGTATATACATGTATGTATCTCCTATTGGTTTTGCTTCTCTGGGGAAACCATAATGACCACTGTCTTCCTGGTAGATGCACACAACTGAGAAATGAAACAGATCACTGTAAAAGCATGCATTATCATAAGTGTTATCAAGGGAAGAAAACAGGGTGCTGCCATGGAGAACAACAGGAGAATACCTCAAGTTAGATAGCATAGTCTGGGCTGACTTCTCAGAAGAGATGAGTTAGGATGCAGACTTGGAAATGCAGAGATGGCTCTTGAATTAAGAGGGCTAGTAGGAACACAACCAAGGGAATGTACAGAGACACTGAGAGCATCTCAGCTCCCCACAGTCTGGAGGGCATTGAAGAGTGGAAGGGGAAGGACACAAATGTTTATGGGAGCCTGCTAAGTACCTCGCTCTGGGGTAAGCCCTGTACATAGAATATGGTTTTTCAAATTTCATCCTTGCCACTTCAGATGGAGATGGTCCTATAATCTCATCTTACGCATAGAGAAACTTGCCCAAAATGTTATAACCAGTAACTGGCTCAGTTTTGTTTCATTCCAAGACTCTTTTCCCATTGCGTTGTCCAAAGGATGGAGACAATTTAAGATGTTTCTCACGTTTGAAACAGCTGCATGCTTTGCTTACAGTTGAATTGCAACCCATAGATCAGTGATGCTGTAAAAGCGTATTTTCTCTGCTGCTTCAAAGTTCTTGGATATCTGAATACGGAATCATTTTCTGCACAAACCAAGCTAACGTTCATTTTTACATTAGGATGAGTCTGCTGCTGAGAGAGGGGAGAGAAGCAAACACAGAGGCTTGAGGCAGCTCCATGCCAGTGAACACGGGCTGCGTATACCAGCCCTGAGGTCACACGCTCTCTGCACCTATCTCTATTGTGTGCAGTCTCTGCAGCAACCTCCTAATCTGCCTCTGCACCTCAACCCTTTCCAGCTCACTTCTCTGCTGTTGTCGGAGAGGGGTGTTTCTAAGAATGCATGCTCTTGCTTAAAACACTGCCACAAATTCCTGTCATCAATATGAGCAAGTTTAAGCTCCTTTCCTTTCTACTTAAGGCTGTTCATAACTTAATCTCAGATGGTTTTGCAAACTGATCCATTATGTTCTACACAGTCTACTTTTCAATCTCACTAAACAACAGCTCTTTCATAAACACACGCTTTCTTGCATGACTCGGTGAGTCTGCAGTTTCCCATTCACTGGGAATAGATCTCCTCTCTTTTCTTATTACTTCTTTTCTCTACTTTCTCCTCATCTCTTCTTTTTTCTTCTCTGCCTAGTAAATCACTTCACTGAGTACCATGGACAAAACAAAACCACCACTTTGTCCTTTCTACTCTTTTGGCACAGTACTTTTCATAACGTATTGAAAGTATTACTTTTGTCTGGGGGGCCTCCAGTTCAGTCCATGGAGCAATGCAGTTCCATGAACTGAGGAAAGAACATTGTCTCATATTTTTGAGTTTCTGTTTTGTGTTCTACTTTGTGTACCATGAAAGACTCTGGGTTCATCACTTCTCTGGACATTTCATTTTCTTAAGCACAAAGAAATGCCTCCAAAGAAAGATTCCCACGGTCTGTAGTGGTTCTGACATTCTGTGACCAGACTGAGTCACCATTTCCCTCATCACTCTCTCCCTTTTTCATCCACATTTGGGGAATATATTGTATATTAAAAACACCTTTAGAATCCCTGAGAAAGATGGTGGTTGTAAACCAGATCTCCCAGAAACAGCAAAACATTGGAGCCATCAACACGTCATTAACATTTGTTGCTCATGAAAGAGAAAATGCCAAGTCCAGTGCTGGCTGACTGATGGCAAAGCGCTGGGAGCTATCACTCAGCATAAAAAAAAACCCTGTTTGGATTATGTTGACCCAGCTGCCGAAAGATTTCTCATCATGCACCTGTTGGGTATTATGAGTAAATGGTCTTTTGCCAGTATGGGAGGAAATTGTTTTGATGGTCTTGTTCCGTGATGCAGTTTGGAGTCCCCTCTGATTTGGGTCTAGGTGTTGCTCTCATGTTCCTCCAAATACATGAAAGAAGAGAAGGCTTCATCTCTTGTACCCATGTCCATGGGCTATACATGAATGTTTTTAGTTTAGTTTAGTTTTGTTTTTTAATCTGTTCAGTTTTGCATCATAAGATGATAAAGCCAGAAGGTTCCACATTAGTAACATAGTTTAAACCTTTTATTTTACAGAGGAAGAAAACAAACCCCAAGAGAAAATGTGAAACTCTCTGAATCATACGGTTGCCTGATGTGATAGCTGCTCTCATTACAAACCCAATCATCTCTTCCCAGGGCCAACGCTTTTTCTAATACCCCATCCTCTCTCTCCTTGGGTTGAAATTCAAGAGTTTTCCATAATATAGTTTCAGGATTATGAACAACTATTATGACTAGAGTGAATGTGGTTACCTGAATCAGTGGGTTGCTGGGTGAGATGATTTTCTGCTCCCTTGGGGTGGGCCTAGGCCTGAGTGGAAAGGGGCTGTCTGCTTGCAGAGCAGATGTTTCAGCTGTGGTGACTTACAGACAGTTTGGTCAACGGGTAGAAGAGTGGTTCTGGCCATCACATTTTAAAGACATTTTTTCTAAGTCTCGTTAATAAGTATGCTACATTTGTAATTCCAAGAAGGTTGGAATTACATTACATTCCAATACAATACATTTATGATTTCAAGGAGGTTGAAAACATAGACTCTCTCAGTTTGAGTGCTTCTATTTTCTGTCTCTAGCATATGAGCAAACAATGACTAGGAAAAGTATGATTGCGTTTTATTTCTCCCCTGATTTGGCTCGGAGTTGGAGCATGTGTGTGCGTGTGTGTGTATGTGTGTGTGTTTTGGGGGGTTCTGTCTCAATTCAAATATCCTAACTGATTTAGTGACTTTCACCGCATTAAAATGGTAATAAAAATAAAAAATATATCTACAATTGAAAACTACCTTTCAACATGAGCAGTTTTATGTTTTATGACTTTATCCACTCTAAAATACAATCTTTGCAGTCAACTTTTGCAGACTTAGAGAAAACACAATGACATTACAGGATCTCAGGCAACAGCATAAATTATTTAAATACATATCAACAATCAAGCAAAATAGCTAGAACAATAGGAAGCACTTCACTAATGTCAACAATTCCTTTGGTTTGTTTTGAGAAGGGTTTCTCTTCTTGTCTATTTTCCTATGGAAGTTTCAAAGAAAATATAATGGAACTTTTTAAAAAAATTTGTAAGATTTAAGAGATGTGGGATAATTTAAAATTCATATTTAAATTGAATGTAATTAAAAATTATGCTCTGAAAATCTTAGCAATTACAACTGAGAGTTTATGTGTTTGAGACAAAAAAGGCACGTATTACACATGAGTTTGAGAAAAGGCTTTCTAGAGCCACCTTGTGATGTGAGTACTAAGTACGAAGAGAGTCCATTGTGAATTTTCTCTAGTAGTCAAGCAGGGCTTCCCAAACTTTGGTTGTGCCTGCATTGTTTTCAGGGTGTGAGAAAGCACAGACCTGGGCTTTACCCCTGGATCTCTGACTCAACAGAACTTGCGTTTCTAGCAAACTCCCCTGTGGTGTCCATTCTATTCGTCTGTGGGCCTGTGGGGTGTGTGTGTGTGTGTGTATGTGTTTAATTTCAGGTTGAAAATGGACTGAAAAGAACGACTATTATCATGTAATTTAAAAATGCTTTAAATCTCAATAGATGTGATGATTGTTATGTTGGATATCAGAAGAGGGAATTAAAATTTTTCTCTTTGACAATGTTGCAAACTCCATATTGTCCCTAAAACTTTACAGAATGAAAAATCTAAAATCAGAAGGTAAAAATGCAAAAACAAATGCACAGGTGAGCCTTCAGGGCAAGGGAAATTCTCAGATACCCAAAATGACGAGAAAATCGAATGCAACAGAGAATCAAGTGCATGGATGCTGACTGTTGCCACAGAAGTGTTTTTGATCGCTGGTGACCCTGAGTTTTGGTCCTGGTGATCCCTGGCAATAGACAGTAGTGACTAAACCCCTAAACCCTGTGCAGGGAGGGAAGTGAAGGCAGACACTCCAGCATGAAACCAGTACCATGTGCCCAGTGGACCAGTGAGACAAAAAGGACACTCTTGAGGGAAGGGAAAAAATAAGCAAGTGTTCACTGAGCATTTGTGTGGTGAACCCTACCCTCACATGTTTGGGGCACGACGTCACATTATCTGTTATCCTCAAAGAAACATACAAACAAGCCAACTTGATAATTTATTCGAATACTTTCCAGGCTGGGCGCGGTGGCTCATGCCTGTAATTCCAGCACTTTGGGAGGCCGAGGCAGGTGGATCACCTAAGGTCAGGAGTTTGAGACCAGCCTGACCAACACAGGGAAACCCCGTCTCTATAAAAATACGAAAAAATAAAAAATTAGCCGGGCATGGTGATGCACTCCTATAATACTAGCTACTTGGGAGACTGAGGCAGGAGAATTGCTTGAACCCCACAGGCGGAGGTTGCAGTGGCGCCACTGCACTCCAGCCTGGGCAAAAGAGCAAAAACTCCGCCTCAAAAAAAAAAAAAAAAAAAAAGGAAAAAATGAATACTTTCTAGAGAAATTCAAGTAAGAGTACCCTGAAGCAACTATAATCAATAAAGTTTCAATGAAAATGAGTTCACAAATTTAGAACAGTGTTTTGAAGCCGATGAGGTAACAAATAACCATGAATTAGATTGAGCAAGAAGAAAAAAATAGAATCAGATGTTAAAAAACTTCAGCTATTGGAATATCACATGGAGAAGTTTTTAAAAAGTGCATTTAATAATTTAAAAGAAATAACAGTGAATTTCAAAGACCTAAATTACTAGAATAAATAACATGCAAAATTAATCAGAATGCAGCCAGAAAGACAGAAATAAACTTTGAAGAGACATGGAAAGACCACTAGACTATATTGGTGTGTGTGTGACAGAGAGAGAACAGAGTTTAGGAAGGAAATAATAGAATACTTGGAAGAAGTAATATTTGAAGAGGCAGGATAAAACTTTATTTTCTCAAAATTGATGGAGGATATTAATTCTTATATTAGAAAAACTTGAGACACTAGACACATTTAAGTAGGAAAACCAAAACCAAAAACAAAGACAAAGATGAACTTCCAGAAAAGAGAAAAGATAGGTTATATATAAACGAAATATAGGCCAACAGCTGACTTTTCCTCAACCACAGTAGAAACTAGAAGACTGGGAAATTATCTTCAAAGTGCTGAGAATAAATAATTAACAAACTAAAAGTTTAGAGTGAATGGAACTGTTTTTAAAATATTAGAAAAAAGAAATATATTTTTAGACAAATAGCCCTAAGAAATTTATTACTAAGTCACCTCAAGGAGAACTTTTAAAGAATATACTTTTCAGAAGAAAATAATCTCCAAAGAAATGTCTGAGATAAAAGAAGGGATGGGTAAAGAAAATTGGAAACTTACAGGTAAGCCTAAGTAAGTATTGACAACATAAAATAGTAATTATCATAATATCTAATTTGCAGAATTATAAAGTGACATGAAACTAAAATAATAAGCAAGTATAAGCTATAAATCCAGAAAGGAATAGTTGCATTAAATGTCTAGACCCTTGTGTTGTTTTGGAAAGACAATAAAATTTCTCTAAATTTCTCTAATCAGACTTTGTTAGGTTAAATATGCTTGTTAAAATTTCTAGTATATGCAAACAGAAAAAAAAGTAGATAGCTTTCAAAGTTATTATATAGAAATAGAAGAAAGTAGAAAAATTCTAAATAATGTATAAAAGGAATAAAACCAAAAGAATTGTTGACAATCACAGGCCAGAAAATTATAACCTAGCAAGGTAAACATAAATTTAAATTTAAATATAACTATATTCTCAATAAATGTAAATGACTCAGACTTTCTAGTTGCAGACAAAGATTGTCAGACTGGATTTTCAAAGATGGGGGAGCAGGGAAATGTCATTCAAAAGAGACAATTAGCATAAGAACCAAATTTGAAAGCAAAATAATGAAGATAGTATCATGAATAAGCACTTAGTAGTCCATAGAAACAGAGCTATCCTGAAACAAATAAAGCCCTAAAACGGTTTGGAGTTTTGTTTACATTATTGAGAAAGGACTGTTGTGTTTACTGTCAAATCCATACATTTCAACTTCAAATAAAATCAAGCTATCAGGCAGGGAAATCTATCTCATTTGAAACTGTGGAAGCAAAACATATTATCTAGAAGTCTGGTAATCTTTTTACTTATGTCACAAGCCTCATTGTTACAGAACCATTGGTGTAAGTTTTGAAATTTTAAAGATTAATAATGTACAATAATAGTTTAGAGAGATATAAAACATATGTAAAAACTCTAAGAAGATATTAATGCACCCAACTTAGCAGTGTATAAAAAGACATTCTGTCTTGACCAAGTTGTTGTTATTCTGGAGTTGCAAAGTTGTTTATCTTAGAAAATTCCTTTAGTAGAATTTCTTTTTTGAAAAGAAAAAAGAAGAAAATCTATGGGCTTATCTCAAAAGATTAAACGAAAATACTGAAAAATATAATTTTAAGAATTTTTACAAGTCTTATTAATAACAACAAAACTATAAAATAGTTAAGAGGGTAGTTTATAAATATTAGCAAGCCCTGTAGGTATAAAATTATAATTGTATTGAAAGGAAGAAAGGAGACCTAATAACTGGAGGGACATGCTTTCTTATGAAGACTCAGTGTTGGAAGGGGGTCAAGTTTTCACAAGTGATTCGTGTGGATGCAAGAAAATTTCTAAGACATTTTATAAAACTAGATGAAGTGATACTGATTTTTAAATGGATTCCTAAATAGTAATAAGAGGTAAGAAGTTGTTTTCTCTAATATAAAGCCTTATATTAAAAAAATAAGGCTAGAAAAAGTGACCCATAAAGCAGAATAAAGTCTGCAAAGAGAGCCCTGGGTATTTTGAAAATAAAGAGATGATAAAAGTGACGTTCAGACTGGGGAAAAATTAGTGTTAGAGATTGGAACAAGGAACAACATGATACAAAATTTTTTTTCGACTGCTTCAGAAAAAGTATTTCTTCAGGGGTTAAATTTTTAAATGTGGAAGGTAAAGGTTTAAAACCTTTAGAGGAAACATAGGGAAATTTCTTTCTGACCTCAAGGTAAGGAAAGATTTCTAACCTAAGATACAAAAAATAAAGAATAAGACTGATCGGCTTAATTATATTGAATTTAAGAACATAAATGCATTAAAATAAACTATAAAAAATTAAATCAGCTACACACAGGGAGGATATTTTTTAAAAATAAGGATAAGCATGCTGAATATATAAATAGCTATGTAAAAATCAATATTAAAGTGATAAACCCTCAATAGAATAGTCAGAAGCAAAATCTCACTAGGAAGGAGGGGACTACAATACAATCCCACTGAAGATCTTAAAGTCTGATATTATCATACATTTGTGAAGATGTGAAGCAATCCTCAAGCCCCATTGGAGGGGATATAAGTTGTTCTAATCACGTTGGGCCAGCATATTATAGTACCTGGTCAAGTATCATATCACCTAAACTCCAGCAATGGCAGTCATGAGAGTATCCCATAAAGAGTGTCTCTTGCACGTTTTTCCCAGGAGATGGGTTCAAAACTGTTCATAGCAGTGAAATACTGGTAACAACTGAAATGTCCATGATTTGCCCACTGAATACATTCATTATAGGATTCTCACATTATAGAACACTCTACAGCAATGAAAATTACTGAAATACAGCTCAAACATAAAATTAAAAGCAAAATGTTGTGTGAAAAAGTGCATCACAAAAAATTATAATCACAGAAGAATGATGAAATTTATGAAGAGGCCAAAATAAGGCCAAACTAAAAAGTAATTATTTGGAAATGCATTTTTATGTAGAGGAGAGGCAGTAGATTGATAGAGGCTATTTCTTAGGAGGGAGAAGGAAAGAAGGTATAGGATTGTGACGGGCATGCAGGAGCATAAGCAATGATGAAGACACTGGTTTTATTGTTCAGCTCAGCAGAGGGTGGTACATTGATGACTGTTTTATTGGAATTTAAACTGTGATATGCAGTTACACGTTATATATACTTATATATTTTATGTAAACAATATATTATATATTCTGATATATAATATACCAATATATTATTGTATATGTATATATTAATATAGCTAATGTATTATATTCTAACTATATATTATATATCCTTTTGCAGGTGTATTTTATAATCTGATAGAATAAAATAAAATTTTAGGAAATAAATTTGAAGTTAATTGCGGAATGAATAAATAGGAGAAAGGAAGCTAACCCCCTAGCTATGCCCCAGTCCAATCGGCACATTCATTCAAGGGCAAACTTCTAGTCCAACAAAATTGGATTTATTTGTTGCCCCATACATGGTATATATGGTATTAGTATTACCACACAGCAAGGAAGGCTGCATATCTGATGAAACATGGGGTTTCTTACCAAGCCAAGAAAAGAAAAAATAAAGATTGAGTTGTTCTAGGAGTTGTGGGCAGGATGGGATTTAGGTGGAATTTGAAAGATGCAGTGTTTTTGAAGACGCAAAGCAAATTAGGGCTGCGTGCAAAGTGGTAAACATCAGGTCCAGCTGCAGCTTGGACCTAGGACTCTGTTTCTTTGAAAATTGCAAAGTAGAGATATATGCGGAATGTTATGTTCAGAACCCTTATCTGAAGCTCTGGGTCTGAGCTGGAGGTTGAGGCTGCTTCTCTGTGTCAACGTGACTTAGATCATTCAAGCTGGAGGCAAATGTTTCATTCTTACTGATAAGGTTTCAAACAGACAGACTTCCATGATTTAATGAAAGCTCGCTAAGAAAGCAGCAGTCACTTGAAAAATGTGGCTGCTGCTTAGACACTACAGCAGCAATGTGTGCTTGGGAGAAATGTTGCTTCCTGTTAACTTGGAAGCTGAGACTTTCTGTGTGTTTTATTCCAGCCTGATGAATGGGTGGACAAATTCTTACAAATATATAGTGAATGCTTACTTTCACAGTAGAAGAATGAGAAAATGGATTAAGAGAAGATGCAGATGGAGAACCTGAAGAGAACCAGAGATGCATATAGTCAGTGAAGATTTTCTGTAAGTAAAGGCAAGATTCCCCAAATCCCACACTGAATCCTAGATTAAACAAAGTTATAACTACATCTAGACACACTAGAGTGAAACTTTGCACCTAAAAAAAAAAAAAAAGAAAAAAAAAAAAGAGAAAAACTCCAAAATTCTCTAGAAGAAAAGATGGGTTGCTGACAATAATAATGGCATTTAGAATGGCATCAGATTTCTCATCAGCAAAAGCAAATGCCACATAGTAGCCAGTAATATCCACGGGTTTTTCTGCAGAAGTTCCGTGAACCCTCAATAGTGCCAGTGACCTAAGAAGAGAATTCTAGAAAGGCAAAAACAAAAAATAATAATTTATGTTTACGATGACAGAAAACCTTACTTAATAACCTGTTTCGTTTTGAGCCATTTGTATGTCACGTGAGATATGCGTTAATGAAAGCAGGTTATTGTATAAATTTAAAGTAAAACAGCCCAAACAACAACTTAACCAGAAATAAAAACTTCTTCCTTTCTTCTGATTTCTATTGAGAATGATTCCATGATGATGCCTACCATCTAAATCTTCTATATCATGTCTGCCTGTTCTGTAGCTTTGTGTTTCTTCATTTTTAGACCAGAGATGAGGAAAATCCATCTAGACTTTGCGCTTTCCATGAGCTCTACCTTATGCTTATCCAAGCAAATAACATTTCTGTGTGAATTTTAAAGAGGCAATTAACTTCACGTTTTAAAATCCCAAAGGCCAAATTTTTATAATAGAATATATCATAGGCCTAGATATATGATATTTACTGAACAATTGTGTGTACTCAGTATTGGGATTAACATTTAATGTACACTATTTCGTTTAATCTCTACGACGATGATGTGTGAACTATTTTGTTTCTCATTTTAAAAATGAGAAAAAAGATTTCAATAGTTATTTTTCAAATGATTGTAGAACCAGGGGCAGGGTTTGGAATTTTAACCCAGGGCCATGTCACTTGAAAGCTTATGCCTATCACCATTGTGTTATATTAAGACCTGGATTTTCCGTGCAATTTCCTAGCAAGTTCTCAGAAGGAAAGTGCAAATTACAAGACAAATAGGTTGAAAAAGAGACAAATAGGTTGCTATCCAGGCGGCCTGGATAGCACAGCGCTGCCCCAAATCCTCTGTGTCACACATGTTTCTCTATCTCCCAATGACCTCCCTCTCCAGTTTGCATCTGTAAAATCTGCCTCCACTATTTCTGCTCCCTCTTAGCTTTCGAGAATAGATTCCTCACCAATGGAGAGAAGGGTAGAATGAGATCTCAGGATATCAAATAAACTAAACATAGTTAGAGAACACCTCAGTGCGTCTAAAAAAGTCAATGAAAACCATCATTCCCATGTGAACTCTGACTGATAATCACCACAAATAGACACTGACATCTGAGATCACTTTGAGAAATGCCAGCAGGCAACAGAGAATGCTGCTTAGGTTTTTAACATTGTATTGCCCTGAGAATATCTACAGAAGTGATATATAAAACTACAGATCCAGATTATAGCAAATCCACGTAATGCAGAAGCTATAGTCAAACAGTAAAAAAGAGAAAATTGAATCTTTTATAAGTTGTAGTTAACATGTATACATAGTCCATTCGTTTTTTATTTTTTAAATTTCTTTTTATTATCTTTTTTGTTTGTTCTAACCCACTGGACAAAACATGGATTATTCTAAGCAGTGTTTAATAGTGATAAAAATAATAAATAGTGTTTAATCTCATTCTCATCAGTGTTTTCTATTTTATAAAGCATGAATCATCAGTGTCATGCGCGTTGCTCTCCATTGATCCTTATAGGTGCATGACCAGAGCTCAGTGCATTAGCACCAGCAGCCTTTTTGAGCTGTCTTTGTAGAATCAAACATGAAAGGTGCATGGAAATGCCACTGTAGGTAGGCTGGAAGGTCTATACAGAGCCATGGGTTGGAAGACATGTGCTAGACTTGAAGGGCTCCAGAACATCTGAGAGATAAAGTATCACAGTCTTGCTTTTTGTTTTGTTCTTAACGGGTGAAAAAGTTGAAGCTTTGTGTTATTCAGAGATTTGCTGAAGCCACCTGCCTGACATAGCCCCAATGTACATGGAGCACGGCTCCCTCCAGGGCCCATTGCAGTCACCCAGCTCTGGCTCCAGCCAAGCCTCAGCCTTCTCTCTGATGGAGATTTAAAGATAATGTGAGTTGCTTGTGATGTTAAAATGAACCATGTAGAAAAAAAATTATTGACCTGTATATCAGTAATTAGATGACAAGTTATAGCATCCTCCAAATGTTATAATACCATGAATTTTTCTCATTACATTTAAAAGTGCTTATACATTTAAAAAAGATGAATGATGTTGACATTATGGTGTTCCTTTTACTTCTGTTGCGCTAGAAATAGTTTGGTGGTTCTTTAGATTGGGGAGTGGAGTAGGGAAATACCTTCCAGATGTCCTTAAAAATAAAGTGAAAAGATCTTTATGCTAGATGGATCTTGGCTGTAGAATCATAGCACAAAAAGTGCCTCAAATATAAATCATCTTGTGATTAGATCTTTAACAAGCCTTCCAGGTAAACCAAATGACAGCACTCAGCGTCTTAGTAAATGGTTTCAAAGGATTAGTTTCCCTATTAGTTTGCTTCCTCTGAACTGGCACAGAGTTCTCTTTGTGCCCTAGAGATGATGTACATTTTCTCATGCTCACAGAGAGCAGGATGAGTCAACAAACTTTAGCTAGAAACTCAGCCAGTGAGGTTTCTGCCCTCTCGAGTAAGACCTTCACTGGATGTGACCTGGAACTTCTAATTGAAGCCCGTCTCTGACTCTGAACAATGTCACCAGTGGTCCAAGATTCAGAAAAATTGCCCTATGTGTGATGTGTGCAAAAATGAGGCTTGCAAATTGTTCCTAAAGTTTACTATTATCAACAATGGAATTTTTAAAATTTCAAAGATTCTTTCTTTCTTTTTTTTTTTGAAGTATGTACTTATATTGAAAGTGATTAAACATAAGTATAAACACAGGTAAATTAATATTAATTTTTGTTTTAAAGAAAATCATCTTTTTCTCATTATTGTAGGGCTAGTTAGGTATCCCTAATCCCATGACAGCCACAAAGACGAAACCATCTTCAGAAAAAAATGATATTTACTATTTCAAGTATAACTTTACCCAGACTGTAGCAGTGCTTTAAAAAAAGTTAGCACTTCAAGAGAAAACTACATGTTTTACTAAGTCAGGAAATTTACTATAATATATAATTTATTTTCAATTAAGTTTTTACTAAATAAAGCATTAATTGATTTTTTCTGTTTTATTAAAGTAATTAAACTTTTAACTTTAAATAAAATTACACCATTATTTTAACATAAAAATATTACTTGCTTTTTACTTTGTCACAAATGTGTATCTATTTATAATTATATATATATATAAAATGTAATATATTTCTATTTTATTTTAGGTCTTAAAATATTTATATAATTTCACATTTTCAACTACATATAGGTGTGTGTGTTCAGTTTATGGCTATGCATATCATACATCTCTCATTATACTTCTTATTTTATGATGTTGAGAAGTTGAAAGCCTGAACACTTGGTGGGAATACAAATTGGTACAGCCATTATGGAAAAAAGTATGGAGGTCCATAAAGAATGAAAAATAGAACTACCATATGAGCTGGCAATCATGCTTCTGGGTATACATCCAAACGAATTGAAATCTGGATCAGAAAGAAATACCTGCACTCCTATGTCCACTGCAGCATTAGTCACAATAGCCAAGACACAGAAATAAACCAAATGTTCATCGATGGATGAATGAATAAAGAATATGTGGTATATATACATAATGCAATACTGTTCAGCCATACAAAGAAGAATATCCTGTCATTTGTAACAACAGAGATGAATCTGGAGGACATTTTGCTAGTGAAATAGGCCAAACAAAGAACAACAAACACTACATGAGTCCACTTTCACCAGGAATCTAAAATAGTCAAACTCATAGAAGCAGAAAGTTGAATAGGGGTTGTCAAGAGCTGGGCGGAGTGGGATATGAAGAGTTGTTCAATAGGTATGAGGTTTCAGTTACACAGATGAATGAGTCCTAGAGTTCTGCACTGTGTCTATAGCTAACAATACTGTATTGTGCACTTATAAATGTGATAAATGCCTAAGTCTCATGTTAACTGTTCTTACCACAATTTTAAAAAAGAAACATTTAAAAATAATAAATCAACAATTTTGCAATAAAAATTATCATAACGTGTACCTTCCAGCTTCTGCTGAATTATTTCTTTTGCTAGCTTCCCAGGACATATCTACTAGGTGACATGATTTAAATATTTCAGTGGCTGTTGCCCTGTATTTCTATTCTCTGATCCAGAAAGATGAGTCACTTAAAATGTCACCAGAAAATTATATGCACTTCTGTTTTCACCTCCCCATCCTCTCTTTCCATTACAAGAAGCTAAAGGCTGAGGCTTTGATGAGAGCTGATCCATGGAGTCATGGTGGGTGAAGGCTGGAGGATGGAGCCCAGAGTGACTGAGAGTCAAAAAGGGAGTTCCTCATGGCCCTCAGGAGGCAAGGGGGTTCCCAGAAGACAGCTTCAAAAAGGGAACCCATGTTTTGGGATGCCAGTCTTTTTTGAAAAGTAACTGACAGTGCTTCACTCACACCCATTTCCATAGCTACTCAATTACCTTGAGCCACATATTTCAATGGAAATTACATGGGGCCCAAGCCGTGTGCATGAAACTTCACATCTCAGTCCTTCCCTGGTCACATGGCTCTGAGCAAACCACCTGTCCAAGTCTCAGCTCCTCCCTCAACTTGTTCCTGTGAAGGTCTGTGATAGTCTGCAGATACACCTAACATGATGCCTAGAGTATGGCAGAACCACCAGAGTGGTCATAGCAATGAAATAAAACCATGTTTCGAACACTATCCCAAACCATGACCCCAACTCCCAGACCCGTATCCCGTGTTCCATAAATAAACCTATTATTTCGCTTTTATAATCTAACCCTGCCTTTGGCAACTTTAGTGTTCTCCTTTCCCTTAAGGCCCAAGTTTTTCTTAATTCTTGTCTGCAATATATGCTCCATTGGTTTGCAAACCCATATGCTTTTCTGGGCTGGTCATCCTCAAGTCCCCCTGTCAAAGACTCTCATCTCAGGTACAATGCTCTGATAAGGAAGCCATTATTCTCAGTCCTGGTTAGGTCAGAGCTCAGAGGGGCTGGCATTCAGGGGATAAAAGTTAGAGTTTAGTGGCTCTGGACTCAGGACTTGGTCAGAGAAAGGAAAGATGGGCAGTGAGGATAGGTGTTGATAACGGTCAGCAGGTTCCATGCACTCAATTCACGCAATGGCTCTGTGAGGTGGAGTACTATTTATTTTCTGTTTTATAGATAAGGACTTTGAGGTTCAGAAAGTTTAGGTAGTACTGCAAGTCACATAGTAGCCAATTGTGAAGCCATCACAATTGGCCAAGCATTAGTTCCATTTCACTGTATTTCATTTATTCTTGTTTCCAATTAATCAAGCTTCACTGGTTCAGGTGAGTACCTACCTACTAATGGCCAGGCACATCTGCAAACCCGTGATCCCACCCCAAATCACTATAATTGTCTCCAGCATGAAAGGTAAGCAGGATCAAAACGCCCCAGTACCCTTGGCTCAAGGGAGATCTTTAATGTGCTGCAGTAACTCTTTTATTGACTACATGGGTTTTGGAGCTGAGAGCTCAAATTTATGACATTCTAAATCCCAAGCAATCTCTTCCTGCTCTGAAATCTCATGGAATTTGCAATAGTGAGATAACACAGAGTGAATTGTGTCATCATAAAGATCTGGGTTTTATTTCCAGCTTTTCTTAGAAATATCTCTATGATTTGGGGAAAGTTATTTAATCTGGCTGAACCTCAGGTTCCAGCCTTGCTTCAAAGGGTCGTTATCAAAACAAAACAAGATAACAAGCCTGAAATCACCCAGCACTTTCTGCATTGATAAATATGACAATTTCCTGTTCAGAAAAGTACCTGTTATATACATAAACACCTCTTTAACAACAGAAAACAAATGAGGTCATTTTCTTTTTATATATATAGCTACCTGGTTAACTAACTAGACTCTAGATGAATGTTTATTGAATTAATAAAAGAAGAAAATAAATGCGTAAAAGCAAGAGCATGTACTGCATGTAAGCCCCACTTGGCAGATGCCCCAGGACCTTCCGGATCATCTCATGTTGTGCTTAGAGAAATTCCCAATGGAGCTTTATATGGTGCCTTTGAAAAATGTCTCTTCTCTAAAACACAGGCAGTGCAATACAACAAACACTTTATCTCAATGGTAATATTTGGAATTGTTACTTCGAGGATTTGTCTAGGGTCAGTCAGAAGATTTCTCCTCCATGGCAGGTTTCCGTGTTCACCAGAAGAAATAAGTCCTGGCCAGAGGAGGCCATGAACCTAAAGGCTTGGAACACAAGGCTTCAGTTAAGCTCCTACTGGAGCTATTGACAAGAGCTTACAAAAACATTGAGTTTGGGGTTTGTTTTCAGGAAATTCCTTCCTGTATCTTATCTAAAGCTAGTATATTATAAAAAATAACACTGCAATGCATACACATGCAGATATTCGCACAATATACACAAATGGGGATACACATCACACAGATACACACACGTTCACAGATACAGGCAAAGACACACACACACACACACACACACACACAGAGAGAGAACAATTTTTCCAGCAATTGGAGATGATGAATTTCGATAATATTGCATGGTGAAAATAAATCAAAGTAATTTTTTGCCTATATTGGACAATGTCTAACACACAGTGTTTTCTTGACATTTTTGAGAGATTGTAGAGTAAAAGCAGAGGGCCTTAACCTTTTTGACCCCCTCCGAAATGCCACTATCCAACTATTAATTATAGATTTGGGAGGACTGAATTGACCCTTGTTTTAGAACTTGTTAAATTCACTAAAGCATTGCTCAAGTCTACCCTTCTCTTAGCCTAATTTGCAGGCCTAGTAACATTTTAGAATATGAGTGGAAGGTCATATTTTTCCAGAAGGTTTTTCTTAGAACCTTGTTTCAAAGAAAAGCAAAGCTTCCTGGTACACAAGATGAAAGACTTAAAAAAAAAACTTGTGACGAAGACTCTTTGGACATTAAATAGCTTATTAAATAGCTCTTTGATGAATTACACTAAGTGTAAATAAACAAAAAACATATGGATTGGATTTCTTTTGAAACATAAATGGATTTGAATTACAAAAAAAAAAACTTCTTTTAAAACAACAAACAAACAAACAAGACTCTAGAAATACAGAATATGGTATCTCCGCTACGAAAATGTCCCATGTTGATTTTCAACTTACATAAAATCTAATTATGAGGACATAGGAAAAAAGTCAGTGATTCTGGATATTTCTTGGTTACGATTCAAAATAGATGTTTATGAATGTAGATTGCACTAAGAACGTTGGTATATTTTTAAGATATCATATGATTGTTGTTCACTGTCCGATTCAAGTATGTTCTCAGGTTGAAAAAAGATACACCATTTTCTTTAGATCATTAAAACCAGAGAGATTTTTATCATTTCATGCATACAAGTTTCATATAGTAGATACACTTCATTTGCACTGATTTTCTAAAAGATTGTATTAATTTTCTTTTTAGTTGTTTTTTTAGTTTTTTGAATGTTTTTCATTTTCTCACACACACAAAAAAAGTATTGCAAGTTGTTTAGAATCAAGGTATTTTCCTGTGGAATTAAGAATCCTCCAGCAACTCTGTTTCCAAATGAGAAATCTCTGGAGTTTGTGAGAGAAGGAAGAATGTGGCTTATAAATAACCAGAAAATTGGCATGAGGCCCACTTACCTGGTTTGTAGGAAATTTTCCTAAAGATTACATTTTGGTTCTATCTAGTTTCCATTTCTATTTTTTTTTTCATGCAAATATCCATTTCACGTGTAATACTTGGTATAGTTGAAACTAGATAAAGGGGAATACCAAAATTTGGGCTTCCCAGAAGATAGTAATTATAATCATGAATGGCAATAACACACAACGATCTCTATTACTCACATGGTGTCTACTCTGTGCCAGTCACTGTGCTGATTTCTATATATGCTTTGCCTTACTTAATGTTCACAGAAAACTCATAAAGTAAATAGCATTGTCTTCATTTTGTAGTTGAAGAAGTGGGCTCCTTCAGAGATCCCGGCGGCCTGAAGAAGCCACTTGCTAAGTTCACTCTGACTTGGAACCATCACAATATGTCGGCGGCTTAGAAAACCCTCACGCCTGGGTGGCCAACCTTCCATTTTTCTTATTTTCCTCAGCATGAATGATCTGGCAGGCATTGTGACTAACACACATGTGCCAGGGATTACAAAATTAAAAGGGAGCCCAGGGAGACAACATGGGTAGGAGAAGCATTTTCTAAAGGCTTCAAGTTCTAAGCATCCAGCGAAGCAGAACACCTAGTTATCATTATGCTTGCCACTTGGGCAAGTGACCCACTGGCTGGGATGCGGTCTAAGAGAAGAAACGTGTGCCTTCTGCTGGATCTTTTGGAACTCCTCCGAGATAAAAGGATTCTGACACTGCATCCAGCAGTATCAACTTAAGGGAGGTACTACAGAAACACTCACGATCTCAAGTGAGTCCTGGTAGGATTCCAGTTAGCTGAGAGCATTTGTTCTTGGAAAGAGCTTTATTGAAAGGACATGGATTCCCAAGGGGACTTTTTGGTGACTTCCTAAGAATTCTCTGAACTTTCAGAAACTTATGTAGGGTGGCCTGGCATGGGTGTGTTAGTTTATCATAAGTCTTCTTCTGGCATTATCAGCTCACAGCATCAGCAGAGAGTGTGACCAAATCTTTCCTGTGCACAATTTATGATTGTACAACTGAAATGCTTCAGAGTTGTTTTGTAAAGGTCATGTACTTATCCCATGAAAAGAAGAAAATAAAATCTTTTTCATTTGAAAGGAAAGATCATGTTGACAGTGTGAGAATATTAAGTTTCTTCTCAAAGAGTATTTCTATCCCTTGTTGGAAACCTGGAATAATCATCTCCTTTATATTTTTATGGCACTTTATAGTTTATAAACATTTATTTCCATTATCTGATCATATTACCACCTAGGTCAGAATTCCCCAGAATGGTTTTGTAATTAACTCCACGTTCCCTGACTTGTGAGTCCATGTAGCCCAAAGAGATACATCTGAGTGGCCAAGCCCAAAGACTCAGGATGGTGAAAGATGCCCTGACCACATGGCAAGTTGTTGCATGAATTACTCTTGGAGAGGCACAGGCAATGAAGTTTGTACTTAGTTTTAATACGTACTTACTAATGCTGGGTGCGGTGGCTCACACCTATATTCCCAGCACTTTGGGAGGCTGAAGTGGGTGGATCACTTGAGGTCAGGAGTTTGAAACCTGCCTGGGCAACATGGTGAGACCCTGTCCCTACTAAAAGTACAATATGTATTTACTGATTACATAATATCAGCAACCAAACTCTTGAGGCTTCGTTTTCTCAACTAGAAAGTGTAGATACTACTGCCTACCTCCCAGGACAGCCAAGAGGAAGACATGGGATGAATATTTGTGAATTCACTTTGAAAACTGCCCTGGGCTTTACCCAGCACTGTAATGCTTCCTCTTTGGCCCCAGCAGTAGGCTGAGAGCAGTAAATATTGACTGAACACATGAAAAAAAAAATGTAGTACCAATGATGGACTTCATTACCATGATTAGGAAGATTATGTAAATGATCTATGGCTTTCAAACTATCATCATTTATGTATCTATCTTTGAATTATTAAATGCTCAGTCCAAGTGCCCACAATGAACCTCTTGTTATTATTCCTTCTTAAATAAATTCCTACTTTTTGGAAAATATCACCACTATTCTTCAAGCTGGAAGCAGAAAGACATCTTCGACTATTTTTTCTTTAACTCCTGGATCTAAGCCATCTATAATCCTGTCAAGTCTGTCTTCAAAGTCTAGGCAAGTTAAAATGTAAAATACTATTATTTCTGGGCTTATTACCTTTTATCTACCACCTTGATCCTAGAAGGGCAGAATTCAAGAAGCTCAGGCCTTGGTTGTGTGGTTCATTGCTGTATTCCTAGAAATGAACAGTACTTTAGAGCAGTACCTGACACTTAAAGACATTCTATTATTATTTGCTTAAAGAAGGAATGAATTAATCATATTCTACCTTTCTATTACTTATCAACAAATGCAGGCATATTTATCTAACTTATCAAGCATTTAAACCTCATTAGACTGAGCAACATTGACAAACGAATGTCATATTTTCATTTTCTTGTTGAGTATAAAATTCTAAGTCACTGTAGAGAGAGCAAGATTAGTCCTATTTGAAGAGCTGCCAAATTAGAATGTAACTGTTACATGAAACTTCTGTGTGGTGTGTGTGTGTCTGTGTGTGTGGGGGGGTTCTATGCAATTTTAAAACATTGGTAGTTTTGTGTAACTACCACCAAAATCAAGATGTGCACCTGCTACAACACTGCAAGACTTTCTCCGATTACCCTTATGGAGACTCCCAAACCTTAATGTCTGGCAACCGCTAGCCAGGAGTTCCCATTATTTGGAGAGAGTTATGTAAATTGAATGATACAATATGTATTCTTTTGAGAATGCCTTTTTATAAAACTCAAAGTGATATCTAGAGGTCTGTCCAAATTGATGCATATTTCAGTGGCCCATCCTTTGAGTAATATTCCACCTGGAGATAGTTCTGTCCATTTATCTTTTAACAAGGGTGAAACACAGGCTTGCAGAAACCTCACTGAATGATCAAAATATGGTTGGGCTGTGGTTCAGGAATGCCCACTGGAGAGGTTAGGTCAATGTAGATGAAAAGGCAGTTTCAGCAGGGTAGCCAATTTTGTGTGAAGACACCTCTAGTGCTACATAAAATTGAGCAAAACTTAGTGAATAAAAAATTAAAAGGCAAAGGTTAAGAACAAAGAAATAAACATACTATGATTCAATTTATACAAACAACATTTTATTGAAAATAGGTAGACCTAAAAAGAAACAGACATATATACTTTAATTTGAGGATGATGAAAATTGTTCTTAATTTAAAAAAATCAATTTTCCAGAAGTAATGTCAATTTTACTGAGTTATTAATATATACATGTCTTCATACAGAGGAGAAAGATGCAAATGGTGCAAATTCAGGAACAGATATATTTTGCTATGAGTTTAATTATCAAATGAAATATTGCTGAAATGATGTCATTCTATGGTACCTACAAAGATTTTAACCAACTTGAAAACTTTTTGAAATACTTTTTCTTCCAATTTTTCAAGATAAACGCTCTTCTTCAAATTTAAAGAACCTGATATATAGTCATTTGTTGCTTAACAACGGAGATGCCTTCTGAGAAATGTGTTGGTGATTTCATCATCATGCCAACATCATAGAGCGTGCTTCCACAGACCCAGATGTATAGCCTACTACACACCTAGGATATTGCTCTTGGGCCACAAACCTGCACAGCATGTTACTCTACTGAATACTGTCAACAACTGTAACAGAATGGTAAGTGTTTGCATATCTAAGCATAGTGCAGGTACAGTAAGAATATGATAGTATAATCCTATGAGACCACCAAAACATGTCAGTGGTGCATGACTGTATATAACATATGTAAATGTCTATGTATTACATATATATTCCTTATTTATTATATATAATATATGTATATATAAACTATTTGTATGTATAATTATGTACCTCTATAATTCTAGTAGATAAAAGTATATATTCAATGTATTATAAAACATAGACATATATAACTATATATGTTTACATTACAACACGTTTATAAGTAGTTATATATACATTATATTATAAAAATATATACATTATGGAAAATATATATAAATATATATGCCATTTATAATTACTGAAAAATGGATTTTTAAGTATTTACTCCCTGGGCAGTAGAAGGGCAGAACTGAGAGGAGATACAAGTTTTCAAAAATTCCCCAGTGTGATGTAATGAAAAAAGTTGTGTGTTAATTAAACAATGTCCCTAAACGTCTCAGCATGGAAATCATGTGGCAGCAGGCCCTGGCCTGCGTAAATCACAGCTGCAAGATTACTGAGTTTCTGGATTTACAACAAAGCAGACCCAGGATGACTACAAAAGCTTGAGAATTCCAAAATTTTTAAAAAGTCATGCTGAGATTTTAGCAAGAGAAGGAAACATAACGAATGTCCAGAAACAATATATGGCCCCACAGAGGACTTCATCAATACCAGCAGATTGCAGAAAGATGGGGAGTGCAAGGGCTCAGAGAAAACACAAATAAGTCTTTCTCAGAACTAACTTATTTTAAACCAATCAATCAATGTTTTGTGAAGCCCAACAAACCACCTATACTACATTCTGTGCATGATATTTTATTGCTAAATGTATGTGAATGGAATGAACACAGGGTCAGACTTAAAGAGTAAGGCCCTGTTGCAAGAAGGAGGATGCTCTTTGATTTCCTCCCAGGGTTTGAGCAGCATTGCAGCACCCGTGAGATTGATTGGGAGGCAGGAGAGCTCCAAATAGCTTCAGAGCGGCTGTCAGCTTCAGTCTCTCTCTGCGAAGACTCACTCACAGAAAGAGAGAATTAGTATAGATGCTCCATAGCTCTGATAGCTCATGTTTTCGACTTGGAAAATAATTGATTTTTATTGGAGAGAAAGATGTAATTAATGATGTGAGAAACTAAGCCATGTGAAAAGTGGTCCCCATTGAAGTATGCTCATGATAGTCAGCTCTATAGCATTTGATGAACCACTCACTCTTATTTTATTGCTCTTCTTTTTCTTCATTCAGTCACTATTCTGAGAATTTGCTAGGTGCCAGGCACTGCTAGAATTATCATACATACAAAAACAATTAAGACATGGACTCTGACTCTAAAAACTCATGGCCTAATGAGGAATGCCAATCAATAAGTAGATAATTACAGTATAGAGTGATCAATGGATGTCATAACAGAGAGGAGTGCAGACCACAGCAAGTGGAGAGGAAAGGCATCCCCTGACTTTGAGGGCACTCTTCCTTAATATTTCTTGGTGTCAGCATCTGGCTCAAAATCTTTCTATCCTTCCTTGCCTATTTTTTCTTCCCTCAAAGATCATCGAATAACTTCATCTTAGAGTTTCAGGAGATATATCACCATTTTCTTTCTGTCTTTTTCAAAATGACCCATTCCATGCTACTCATCTCTCAGGCCATGCTTGTAAGATGAGGCAGTGTCTGGTGGGAACATATCTTAGGAGGTCCGAGAAGCCAAGATGGGCTGGGTTGATTTCTCAGGAAGGCTGAAACCATGGAATGACATTCAAGGAAAAAGCTACAGTTGCACTCAGGGAAATTGTGCAGAGCCAGGACTAGATAGAAATAAGTTTTCCAGATTAGAAGTCAGGAGAAGTAGGTACAAATTGAAGTATAGGATGAGGTGTAGGTTTCAATAAGTGGTTCAGAACTCAGACCATAATGCTCAGCAGAGGTAAGGGTTATGGGGTTATGTCTTTTTTTTTTTTTTTTTTTTTTTGGAGACAGAGTCTTACTCTGTTGACCACACTGGAGTGCAGTGGCACGATCTTGGCTCACTGCAACCTCGGCCTCTCAGGCTGAAGCAATTCTCCTGCTTCAACCTCCTGAGTAGCTGGGATTACAGGCACGCACCACCATGCTGGCTAATTTTTGTATTTTTAGTAGAGACGGGGTCATACCATGTTGGCCAGGCTGGTCTCAAACTCCTGACCTCAGGAATCACCGGCCTCAGCCTCCCAAAGTGCTGGGATCATAAGCGTGAGCCACCTCACCCAGCCAAGGGTTATGTCTTTAAATGAAGTTGGCTGTCAGGTTGAGGGGCGATGCTCCAAGACTAGGCAAAGTTTGGAAAAATGATAGAGTTGTGCCACAAAGGACCATGTCCTGGTCGTTAGTCAGTTCTAGGTGCGGTTCCAGAGGCCATCCACAGAAGGGCTTCACTTCTGATTCACCCTCTTGAATCCCATTCTGCTACTGAAACACTTTTAGCTGTAGGGTTGAAAAGGCACCAGCATTCTCACAGGCACCAGGATAGCTGGACTTCGTCATGGTTCCCATGAAGATCCTGCTGATGACAGCTGTAGATAAAACCTGAGAGATGGGGGCCAGCCAGGACTGGTAGACTCTTCCACCCGTACACAGATATATTCCATTCATTCTCTCCATAGCTTGTGGTTACACAGGCATCTACGGAAAGAATTGTGTTGATTAACTGAGACTTACATGCCATTAAAGTGTCCACTAAAATGGGCAAACAACTCACTGAATATATCAGGAAAAAGGACTATGGTCTATACTAGAAGACCCATTCAATAGGATAGTTTGAATTTTATTTATTCATGAAACAAACACTTATTGAGTACTTCTTATGTCTCTAATCATCTAAGGCAACGAAGATACAGGAGTGAAAAAATACGCTTAACAGGGGCTAGGAAAGACATACAGAAACATGAGAAAATTGTTATTGTCTTCTGAGAGGTTTGATAGAAAGGGTGTCATTTCGATTTTAGGGGAGCGGCTTTTTGACTTCTGTGACTACCCCGCAAATTCCCTCCTATTTCAGAATCACAGACTTAAGTGCCTCTTGAGGCCCCCTTGTTCCCAAGGGCTTTATCTAAATACCCTGGTTGCAGAAGTTGTTTTAAGAGAGTTATACTAGTTTATACCTTCTAGCATATTCTTCTAGAAATAGAAGACAACTGGCTATTTGCTTCCAATTGAGTTAGATTAAAATAAAATCTTGACTTTGGAATTACAGACCTCAGTTGGAAACCACGTTTCTTTTTCTTTTTCTTTTGGCAGCCACTTGACTTAGTTTCAGTTTTCTAATCTGTAAAATAAACATACTGTTAATAGGTATCTGGCTGCACTACTCTCAAGTTAAAATGCAGCAGTTAATATAAATACATTTTGTAAAATATAAATCACTAGTCAAAACAGGGCAACATGAACTGTCATAATTAATGACAACTCGGCTAGTTATGTTATCTTTGAAAGAGGAAAAAAGGAGAGATGCTTCCTTGCAAAGGGAAGGGCCTCTGCACACATTTCAGAAACAGACGTTTCTAAGATCAGACATGGAGTGTGTCTTTCAGCTCCCTGATAAACACAGCACAAATAAGAACAAAGTGCCTTCCATGGTTCCTTATCTGCTGGCAGAACATGTACGCCAATTGGTTAGGAAAGAAGCCTTAAATGTTTAAAGCAGTCACATGTGTGTTATTTTTTAAAAATTAGAAACATGAAAAACATTAATTCAATGCATGTTTATAGAAAGTCTACTACCATTGTTTTTGTGCTAAAGTTTTAGAGAATATGACCCAGTTACTATTTTCAAGAACACACAGCCCCATGAGGGACAGAGCCATGTAAACAGTAGGAAGCACCGGCGGGCGGTCAGAGCTCTCCTGGGACTCGGTACGCAATGTTCTGAAGCCGCTGGCTGCTGACCAATGGGCTGGAAGGGACGAGGTTCGGGCTGGGAGGAAGGAAGGCATTCCCCAGAGCAAGGGCATGGATCCATGCCTGCTACTAGGCTACTGTGCTGTAGTCAGACCAGGCGATGCCGCTGTGTGGAAAGGGTGAGGGAGGATGGAGGTGAGGTCAAGGTCAGGAGATAGACTTGTGATTTTTATTCATAGGTCAGTGTTTCTCAATTACATTCTCATACTCAGAGGTGGTACAGGCCCATGGGTGATGGGGAGGGGGCCAGCCTGGTGCACAGTGAATCACATAGGATCCCAGTCCTGTTTACCGATACCCAGAGCAAACAAATATTACCCATGACAATGTATCACATGTCTTTCTCACAGTAAGTCTGTTGTCCTCTTGGTGTGCCAGTCCAGTAGAATGAAACATGAATGTTATGCCAAGAGACTGTGAGTACTTGAGATGTGAGGAGGCCATTCTTCCAAGAAGCTGGTTTCACAGTGTCCCTGGACCAGCAGCACAGCATCAACTGGGAACTGTTAGAAATGCACGTTGTCAGCTGGGCCTATACCTACGGAGTTGTCAACCCTGGGTGGACCCTGCAGTGTGAGTCCTAGCAAGCCCATGGGGCACTCCAGTGCTTGCTCGACTTTGGGAACCTCTGCTGGCCTGGTGTCTCCAGCCTCAGACATCCTAAGAATCACACAGAGTGCTTGGAAACAAGCCTGCCAAGGAAGAATCACCTTCCTGAGGCTGCAAATGCGACTCCTTGACCTCAGATAATCCGTTCCATCAGGCAAGAGGCCTTGACCAGGGAATATCTGGGAATTGGCCAGTAAAACATTTCATATTACGATATCCACACCCCTCCCTGCAGGTGCCCATTCAGAAGGCAGGCTGGTGTGGACATGTGCAGCACCAAGAAGGACCCCACACAGGCCTTCTCTCCGGTTGGAGGAGGCCATACACTAGCTGTGTAACCTTGGGGCAGGGGCTTAACCTCTGAAAGCTTGCTTTACTCTTCTGTAAAATCGTCACAGTAACAGCAACTCCCTCGAGGGTTTTTATGAGAATGAAATGACTTCATGTAGGACAAATTCCTGGTACTTGTTGAGGATTCATAAATGTGAAACATTATCATCAACATTATAGCAGTACATTACATAGCTCTGATTGGTGATGACATAGGCCACATTTATCGAATCCTTGTTACTCCTACTATGGCTGCTCCTGCTACTGTTACTATAAGCCCTGTTGCTCCTGCTACTACTGTTACTGTTACCTACCAATACTACTGTTGCTGCTAATACCACCACTGCTATTAGTACTGCTAATACTGCCACTATCACTACCGTAATACTATTGCTATTGCTGCTACTAATACTACCACTAATAATGCTACTGTTCCTGTTCCTGCTACCACCAGTATTACTAGAACTGCTGCTTCTGCTATTGCCATTCCTGCCCCTACTATTGCTACTGCTAATACTACTGCTACTGCTACTTCTAGTACAGCTAATACTGCCACTGCCACCACAACTACTACTAGTGCTGCTGCTACTAATGCTACCACTAATACCACTGCTACTACTGCCACTGCTACTACTGCTACGGCTGCTGATGCTGCCATTACTACCACTATTACTTCTACTGCTGCTGATGATGCTACCATCACTGCCACTATTACGACGACTGCTGCTGCTAATACTGCCATTGTTCCTACATTGCTGCTACTGCTACTATTGCTACTCATAGTATTATTCTTTGCCAATAGATGGCATGTGTTTTAGTAGAAAGAGGAAATACAACTGTAGAGAGAGATGGAGAGAGATAGGACTATGGAGTCAATTAGACCAGGAAGAAGTGGGGAAGCCTCCCTGCCAAGGAATGCATTTAACCAGGAAACAAGCAAAGGATTTTTGAGGAAGAAATAATAAACAGAACCAACAGGAGTACAAGAATGTGCTTACAGGGTTCTTTCTCTGGGAAGGTGGCCACCTTTTATTTCCTCTCCGTTCTTCCTCTGGTCCTCGCTGCTGGCTTTAAAGACTCTTGCCAACCCACATGGATGAGCTGGGTGAGAGGTTTAGCCTGGCATGTCATTTGCAGGCTAAGCTCCCTGCATGGATTCTATTTGAGAGTTCATTAATTTTGTGACATGATATTAGGGGTTCTTGTCACCCTAGTGCAGTCCATGACCCCACTCAGCTTATGCTCTCTGTCTACCTGTGGCGAGAGTTTACCGAATGCTAGGTGAAGTACAACAAAGGAAAGTAGGCATCCTTTTATCAAATTCACTGGGCACTACCATTTGTATCTTAAAGAAATAATCATCTTATGTATAAGCACTTAATAAACATAGTATTAAGCTGTATTTTGCCAAATTGATTTACTGGGAAAAATTTAGAATCGATCATGGCAATGTTCGAAAATGTCTCTTTAACTACTTGCCCTTTCATTTGGAAATATTTTCACTTTAAAAATCTTTGCTAATTTGGTGTTTAAAAATGAAGAACAATTGTTACTTTCACGGGTTATTTTGCTCGCTGGAGAAGTTGGCTAGTTTTTCTTATGTTAATTGTTTCTCTTCTGTGAAATGTTGATTGCTACCCTGTTCAGATGTGGATGCTTTGAAAGCGTGAGGAATACAGGCTTGAAGTCAGAATCTTCTGTTTTGTCCCAGTTCCAAGATTTGGGGTCAAAAAAGACAAGATAATGTAATCCTGAATCTATTCCTAGCTCTAAGGATCACCTGAGTGGCATGTGCAGAGATGCTGAATAATTAGAATGTCAAATACTTGGTCCAGAACATGAACTAGCTACAGGCCTGCCTTCCAGAAGCCCTTGGAGAAGATCAGTTAATGAGCAGATGAGCTGATTTCAGTGGGCCTGGGGCAACTGATGATGGAGGTCAGGCAAGGGCAGCTAGGGAAGCTCAGGGAGGGCTCAAGAGTGTTCAATCCTGGACCCTGGAAGATATGTTTGACGTTTGCTTCTTTGTTCACTCATTGAGGAAGTCATTTACTAAAATAAATATTACAGATTTAGCTTCAGGACAAGATTTCCTTCAAGTTTCATACCTGTCTAGTATAAAATCATTTTTCACAAATGTCACAAATTTATACTCCTGCAGTTAGAGTTCTAAGACAAAAACGCAATGGTTGATGGTGTCTGCTTGACTTTTGATAAAAGTGCTTCAAACATTTTAAAATAAAATCTCTGGGGGGTGGATTAGCAATCTTGGGCTTGTCTGTATAGCAGGAAGATGGGTACATTCCTCTCCAGCTGTTTTCTTAAGCAAGCAGATCCTAAGCGGATTGGATTTCACAATTGGAAGCATTCTGGAAGAGATATGGTACATGTTTGTAAGAGTCACCAATGTTTTAGGTCACAGGGCTGGCAAAGAAGCAGAGACCACTGTTCTCTGTGAGCACATCTGGGAATGAGTTGCTTCACTCCTGGAGCTTCCTGTGTTTTCTTCTCCTTCCTCATAAGAAGCTTTCAACATAACCTTGAAGAGCCAATAGCCGCTGTGCACTTCTCATGGCCCCTGTACCATCTGATCTTCCTGCACTGGAATCGGGCCCCCCAGCACATTTCTGGGAAGTGCACAGATCTAGATTCCAGGCCACCACCTGCTCCTCAGCAAGGATCACTCGGCTCCTTTCATTGGTTGTGAAGTCCGTTCCCTCCTATTTCCCAGCTGGGATGATGATCTGCTCAGGTCTATAGACTGAGCAGCTCTTTTTAGGACACCTCCTTTAATCTTCAGAGAAACCGTGTGAATGAGACATTGTTGTCCACATTTTACAGATCAGGAGACCCAGTCACTGAGGCTAGATCACCACCCAGGGTCACAGGGTGACCAACAGGGTACATACCAGAGGTCGGCTGTCAATTATCTTAATCCTGTAACTCCACTACTTCCTTCCTGGTTCACAGCTCCCAGGAAAAGTGATGAGAGAAGCTGGGTAATGGGAAACTGAGATTTTCAGGCCCTCTCTTTTGGAGCTGACTCCCTTCCTATCTCCTTTTTCCTCTCTCTCTCTTCCTCCATGCCCAGCTCTTTCTCCTCTTTCTCTCCATCTTTCTCTCTCTGTATCCCTCTCTCTCTATCTCCCTTTCTCTCTTTCTCTTTTTGTCTTTGTCTCTCTCTCGTTCTCCTTTTTTTCTCCATCTCTCTCTCTGTCCCCCCTCACTCTCCTCTCTGTCTCTCTTCCTCTCTCTTCTCTTTGTATCCATCTTTCCCTCTTGCTCTATGCCTCACTTTCTCTCTCTTCTGCTTCTCTGTCTCTCTCTCTCTCCCCACTGACTTTCCACCTTACACTCTCCTCCTGAACCCAAGGAGCATCTCTGACTTTAGCTGCTATTTCATCTGCCATTTTAAAGGTGATCTCTGTAGAATCACAGCTGCAGTGCTGTCTTCCTGCCCCCGCAGGGTGGACAGCAGACTGGGACCCCACAGGAGCACAAGGACTCGGTGAACCCATCTGTCTTTGGGCTTTGGCATTTCTTGGTTCTGAGACTTGTTCTGTTTACTCTTCCCATTGAGATTCTAGCCACAATTTGACGGAGCTGCTGCAGGAAAGGGGGCAGTGGACCATTGGATTTTCTTGTCTAGGATGTTCTATAACAGTAAGCAGCATTGATGAATTGAGTTTCACATGCACTATTTTAGATGCTTTCTATGGGGATACTTAACATTAGATGAATAGGGTTTATTATCTTTGTACTACAGGTGAGGAAAAGGCTTTGCTTAGAAAATGACACAGCCAGACCAAAGGGCCATTTAACGCCTGCCCTTCCTGAGAGAAGGCTAGATTGTATGGGGATCCAGTGTCCCCAAGTCCTCGTGGTCTGGTGCAGAGAATAGAAGGCCCTGCCTAGCTGTGAGGCAAGCACAGTATTTCCCCATGGCCTGCTTGTTCTTTTTGTACTTTCACACCAGATTTGCTTGTTTTGATGTGTTCTTTGCAAAATTATGTATAGGGACTCTCCACAGACTGTGCTCTTTTAAATGTTTTTAGGGAAAAAAGTCTCCATATTTCTTTATTTCTTGAATGAAGGTAGTTTTTTCACAACTGCCTTTTCAACTGCCAATTCAACTTTTATTTGCTGACACTTGCTTTGCATCACGCCTTGTATGTCACTGGACTACTACCAGAAAAGAAGCAGCCCTCTCAGGGGCAGGAGCTTGTGGTCTATTCAGAGAGCTGCCAAACTAGAGTGCAGCTGTCACATTGAGGGACAAAGGCTGGAGTATGGGAAATGCATATGCGAAGTGCAGTACCTTGGCCAACCTAACTACAGCAGAGAGGCTCCGGAAAATTACAGGAGGTCCTCCCTTATCATTGTTGGTGGGTTCTCGGAAAGTGTGACTTTAAACAAAATGATGTGTAATGAAACTGATCTTAGCATAGGCTAATTGATATAAACAAAGGCTAAGTTCCTATGATGTATTTCTGCTCACAAAAATCACCAAACTTCTAAATAAAGATTAAAACACTTCTAATATTAAATTGAGCTCTACATACATTTAAGAAAGATCAATAGAAACAAGTCAGGTAATTATTGACTCAATTATTCCGGTTCAGTGTTGCAGGTGACTGAGGCCTCTCCCATCAGCTAAGAAGCCAAGGCAAGAACCTGCCCTGAACAGGACCCCATTCTATCACAAGGCATGCAGACACACACATACACAGACACACACACACACTCATAGTCACTTACTCTGAGATACCTTAAGACATGCCGGTTCACCCAATGTGTATACCTCTGGGATGAGGAAAGAAACTGGATTCCTGAAGGAAGCCCACACAGGTGGGGGGAGAACATGCAAACCCCACACAGAGAGTGACCCAGGACTGGAATCAATTTTTTTATATCAATGTTATAACAAAATGACATTGAGCAAAACAATGTTATTGAGGAAACTACTGTATATGCAAATTAAATCCGAAGAATGGACTGCAGTTAGCCTGGCAAGAATAGTGTTCCACAGGTAGAAAAAACCTGGTTTGATGGCTGGAGGTGGAGGTAAAAGGAATCTTGCGATATTTGGGGATGGGAAGAAATGTAATATTGAAGAAGCCCAGAGAGAAGTAGGAGCAAGAAAAGGAGAAGGGAAATCAGCACCACAACACCTCCCTTGAAGTGCTGTCCCTTGTCGCACACATAGTACCATGCCTCAGTACCATGGGCAGCACTGAATATGTAATTGCTAGGGACATTCTGTAGGAAACAGACACCAATATCTGTGTCACTCTTGGGTGGACAGGCTTGATGTGGTAGATAAAACCAGAAAGACCAGACTACCTTTTTCCATTTACAGTCGACCTTCATTATTCCTGAATTCAGTATTCGAGATTTACCTACTCGTTAAAATGTATTTGTAACCCTCAGATCAGTATTCTCAGTACTTTTATGGTCATTTGCACACAGGGCAGAGCAGTGAGAAAGTTTGCATCACTGCTGCTTCTGTTTTGAGCTGAGGTGAAGAAGTGGATTGTCTGCCTTCTTTATTAGCTCATAGTGTTAGCACAGGTTCTTTCAAGGTCTTGTTAGTTTAATGTCTTTTGCATTTTTGCATTTTTTTTGGTTGGTAATTTTTGCTGTTTGACATGGGCCTGAACACAGTGCTCAAGTGCTGCCTGGAGTCTCATCCCACTAGAAAGCTAAGAAGTGCTGTATGGAGAAAATACTTGTGTTAGATGAGCTTTCAACTATGAATTATCAAGCTATCAGCCCTTAATATCTATTAAAGATAATTAATCAATAATAGGTATTAAACAAGGTAACTTTAAGCAGAACACACATAAAACAAGGTCATGTATTAATCAGTTTATTAAAATGTTGTGAGCAGAGCCTTATAGGAACCTAAGCCTTCATTTCCCCAGGAGCAACAGGGCGCTATCATCTAATTCAGTGTTTGCAGCAACTTCACAAAATAAAACTACTGCTAATAATGAAAATCAACTGTCTCTTACATTTCTATGTTGAAATATTGGTTTCTGCATAGTTTGAGATTCATTCAAAACCGAAACTTTTAGAACTTTTTAGAATTTGTTTTTATTATCATCATACTTTAAGTTGTGGGTTACATGTGCATAAAGTGAGTTTTGTTCCATAGGTATACACTTGCCATGGTCATTTGCTGCACCCATCAACCCGTCACCTACATTAGGTATTTCTCCTAATGTTATCCCTCCCCTAACCCCCCACCCCACAACAGGCCCCAGTGTGTGATATTCCCCGCTCTGTGTCCATGTGTTCTCATTGTTCAACTCCCACATGTGAGTGAAAACATGCAGTGTTTGGTTTTCTGATCTTGTGATAGTTTGCTGTGATGGTTTCCAGCTTCATCCATGTCCCCGCAAAGGACATGAACTCATCCTTTTTTATGGTTTCATAGTATTCCATTGTGTATATGTGCCACATTTTCTTTATCCAGTCTATCACTGATGGACATTTGGGTTGGTTCCAAGTCTTTGCTATTGCACACAGTAAACATGTGTCTTTATTGTAGACTGATTTATAATCCTTTGGCTATATGCCCAGTAATGGGATTGCTGGGTCAAATGGTATTTCGAGTTCCAGATCCTTGAGGAATCGCCACTGTCACCCACAATGTTTGAATTAATTTACACTCCCACCAACAGTGTAAAAGCATTCCTACTTCTCCACAACCTTTCCAGCATCTGTTGTTTCCTGACTTTTTAATGATTATCATTCTAACTGGCATGAGATGGTATCTCATTGTGGTTTTGAGTTGCATTTCTCTAATTACCAGTGATGATGAGCATTTTTTCGTATGTCTGTTGGCTGCATAAATGTCTTCTTTGGAAAAGTGTCTGTTCATGTCCTTTGCCCATTTTTTGATGTGGTTGTTTGCTTTTTTCTTGTGAATTTGTTTAGGTTCTTTGTAGATTCTGGATATTACCCCTTGTCAGATAAGTAGATTGCAAAAAATTTCTCCCATGCTCTAGGTTGCCTGTTCACTCTGATGATAGTTTCTTTTGCTGTGCAGAATCTCTTTAATTAGATCCCATTCGTCAATTTTAGCTTTTGCTGCCATTGCTTTTGGTGTTTTAGATATGATGTCTTTGCCCATGCCTATGTCCTGAATGGTATTGCCCAGGTTTTCTTCGAGGTTTTAAGTGGTCCTAGGTCTTATGTTTAAGTCTTTGATTCATCTTGAGTTGATTTTTGTATAAGATGTAAGGAGGGGGTCCAGTTTTAGTTTTCTGCATATGGTCAGTCAATTTTCCCAACACAATTTATTAAATAGGAAATCTTTTCCCCATTGCTTGTGTATGTCAAGTTTGTCAAAGATCAGATGGTTGCAGATATGTGGTGTTATTTTTGAGGCCTCCATTCTGTTCCATTGGTCTATATATCTGTTTTGGTACCAGTACCATGCTGTTTTGGTTACTGTAGCCTTATAGTATAGTTTGAAGTCAGGTAGCATGATGCCTCCAGCTGTGTTCTTCTTGCCCAGGATTGTCTTGGCTATGCTGGCTCTTTTTTGGTTCCATATGAAGTTTAAAGTAGTTTTTTCCAATTATGTGAAGAAAGTCAGTGGTAGCTTGATGGGGATAGCATTGAATCTATAAATTACTTTGGGCAGTATGACCATTTTCATGATATTGATGCTTCTTATCCATGAGCATGGAATGTTTTTTCCATTTGTTTGTGTCCTCTCTTATTTCCTTGAGCAGTGGTTTGTAGTTCTTGAAGAGGTCCTTCACATCCCTTGTAAGTTGAATTCCTAGGTATTTTATTCTCTTTGTACCAATTGTGAGTGGGAGTTCACTCATGATTTGGCCTCTGTTTGTCTGTTATTGGTTTATAGGAATGCTTGTGATTTTTGCACATTTATTTTGTATCCTGAGACTTTGCTGAAGTTGCTTATCAGCTTAGGGAGATTTGGGGCTGAGACAATGGGGTTTTCAAAATATATAATCATGTCATCGGAAAACAGAGACAATTTGACTTCCTGTCTTCCTGTTTGAATACCACTTATTGCTTTCTCTGGGCTGATTGCCCTGGCCAGACTTACAATATTATGTTGAATAGGAGTGATAAGACAGGGCATCCTTGTCTTCTGACAGTTTTCAAAGGGAATGCTTCCAGTTTTTGCCCATTTAGTATGATATTGGCTATGGGTTTGTCATAAATAGCTGTTATTATTTTGAGATACATTCCATCAATACCTAGTTTATTGAGAGCGTTTAGCATGAAGGGGTGTTGAATTTTATCGAAAGCCTTTTCCGCATCTATTGAGATAATCATGTGGTTTTTCTCATTGGTTCTGTTTATGTGACGGATTACGTTTATTGATTTGCATATGTTGAACCAGCCATGTATCCCAGGGATGAAACCAACTTAATCGTGGTGGATAAGCTTTTTGATGTGCTGGTGGATTTGATTTGCCAGTATTTTATTGAGGATTTTCACATCAATGTTCATCAGGGGTATCGACCTGAAATTTTCTTTTTTTGTTGTGTTTCTGCTAGGTTTTGGTATCAGGATGATGGTGGCCTCATAAAATGAGTTAAGTAGACGTCCCTCTTTTTCTATTGTTTGGAATAGTGTCAGAAGGAATGGAACCAGTTGCTCTTTGTACCTCTGGTAGAATTCAGCTGTGAATCCGTCTGGTCCTGGACTTTTTTTGGTTGGTAGGCTATTTATTACTGCCTAAATTTCAGAACTTGTTATTGCTTTATTCAGGGTTTTGACATCTTCCTGGCTTAGACTTGGGAGGGTGTATGTGTACAGGAACTTATCTATTTCTTCTGGATTTTCTAGCTATTTATTTATTTATTTGCATAGAAGTGTTTATAGTATTCTTTGATGGTAGTTTGTATTTCTGTGGGATCAGTGGTGATATCCCCTACATGATTTTTTATTGCATCTATTTGATTCTTCTGTCTTTTGTTCTTTATTAGTCTGCTTAGCAGTCTATTTTGTTGATTTTTTTCAAAAAACCAGCACCCGAATTCATTGATTTTTTTGAAGGGTTTTTGTGTCTCTATCTCCTTCAGTTCTGCTCAGATGTTAGTTACAAAATTTCATGTCTTCTGCTAGCTTTTGAATTTGTTTGCTGTTGCTTCTCTAGTTCTTTTAATTTTAATGTTAGAGTGTCAATTTTAGGTATTTCCTGCTTTCTCTTGTGGGCATTTAGTGCTATAAATTTCCCTCTAAACACTGTTTTAAATGTGTCCCAGAGATTCTGGTACATTGTGTCTTCATTCTCATTGGTTTCAAAGAACATCTTTATTTCTGCCTTCATTTCGTTATGTACCCAGTAGTCATTCAGGAGCAGGTTGTTCCGTTTCCATGCGGTTGTGTGGTTTTGAGTGAGTTTCTTAATCCTGAGTTCTAATTTGATTGCACTGTGGTCTGAGGGACTGTTTGTTACGATTTCCATTCTTTTGTATTTGCTGAGGAGTGTTTGACTTCCAATTACGTAGTCAATTTTAGAATAAGTGTGAGGAGGTGTTGAGAATAATGTATATTTTGTTGATTTGTGGTTGAGAGTTCTGTAGATGTCTATTAGGTCCAGTTGGTCCAGAGCTGAGTTCAAGTCCTGAATATCCTTGTTAATTTTCTGTATCATTGATCTATCTAATATTGACAGTGGGGTGTTAATGTCTCCCACTATTATTGTTTGGGAGTCTATGTCTCTTTGTAGGTCTCTAAGAACTTGCTTTATGAATCTGTATCCTCCTGCATTGGGTGCATATGTATTTAGGACAGTTAGCTCTTCTTTTTGCATTGATCCCTTTACCATTGTGTGATGCCCTTCTTTGTCTCTTTTGATCTTTGTTGGTTTAAAGTCTCTTTTATCAGAGATTAGGATTGCAACTCCTGCTTTTTTTTTTTTCTTCCCATTTGCCTGGTAAATATTCCTCCATCCCTTTATTTTGAGCCTATGTGTGTCTTTGCACAAGAGATTGGCATACTGAATACAGCACACTGATGGATCTTGACTCTTCATCCAATTTGCCAGTCTGTGTCTTTTAATTGGGGCATTTAGTCTGTTTACATTTAAGGTTAATAGTGTTATGTGTGGATGTGATCCTGTCATTGTGATGCTAGCTGGTTGTTTTGCCCGTTAAGTTAATGCAGTTAATAATATCGATGTTCTTTACAATTTGGTATGTTTTTGCAGTGGCTGGTACCGGTTGTTCCTTTTCATGTTTAGGGCTTCTTGTCTGTAAAGGATTTTATTTCTCATTCACTTATGATGCTTAGTTTGTCTGGATATGAAATTCCGGGTTGGAAATTATTTTCTTTGAGAATGTTGAATATGGGTTTCCACTCTTTTCTGGCCTGTAGGGTTTCTGCAGAGAGATTCACTGTTAGTCTGATGGGCTTCCCTTTGTGGGTAACTAGACCTTTCTTTCTGGCTGCCCTTAACATTTTTTCCTTCATTTCAACCTTGGTGACTCTGATGATTATGTGTCTTGGGGTTGCTCTTCTCAAGGAGTATCTTTGTGGGGTTCTTTGTATTTCCTGAATTTGAATGTTGGCCTGTCTTGCTAGGTTAGTGAAGTTCTGGATAATATCCTGAAGAGTGTTTTCCAACTTGGTTCCATTCTCCCGTCACTTTCAGGTACACCAATCAAATGTAGATTGGGTCTTTTCACATAGTTGCATATTTCTTGGAGGCTTTGTTTACTTCTTTTTATTCTTTTTTCTCTAATCTTGTCTTCTTATTTCATTAAGTTGATCTTTAATCACTGATATCCTTTCTTTCACTTGATCTATTCAGCTATTGATACTTGTGTATTCTTCACGAAGTTCTCGTGCTGTGTTTTTCAGCTCCATCAGGTCATTTATGTTCTTCTTTACCTTGGTTATTCTAGTCACCAATTCAACTGACCTTTTCCCCAAGGTTTTTAGCCTCCTTGCATTAGGTTAGAGTATGCTTCTTTAGCTCAGAGGAGTTCGTTATTTCCCACCTTCTGAAGCCTATTTCTGTCAGTTCGTCAAACTCATTCTCCCTCCAGTTTTGTTCCTTTGTTGGCGAGGAGTTGGAATCCTTTGGAGGAGGACAGGCGTTCTGGTTTTTGGAAATTTCAGCCTTTTTATACTCTTTTTTCACCATCTTTGTGGATTTATCAACCTTTGATCTTTCATGTTGGTGACCTTTGGATGGAGTCTTTGAGTGGATGTGCTAATGCTTTCTGTTTGTTTCTTTCCCTCCTAACAGGCCCCTCTGCTGCCAGTCTGCTGGAGTTTGCTGCAGGTCCACTCCTGATGCTGTTTGCCTGGGTATCTCCAGCGGAGGCTCCAGAGCAGCAAAGATTGCTGCCTGTTCTTTCCTCTGGAAGCTTAGACCCAGAGGAGCACCTGCCAGATGCCAGTCAGAGCTCTCCTGCATGAGATGTCCATCAGCCTCTACTAGGAGGTGTCTCCCAGTCAGTATAAACGGGGTTCAGGGACCCACTTGAGGAGGCAACCTGTTCCTTACCAGAGCTTAAAAGCTGTGCTGGGAGGTCTGCTGCTGTCTTCAGAGCCGTCAGGCAGGGACGTTTAAATCTGCTATAAGCCACTGACTGGGGCTGCTGCCTTTTTCACAGAGATGCCCTGTTCAGAGGGGAGAAATCTGGCAGTCTGGCCACAGCAGCCTTGCTGAGCTGCAGTGCACTCCACCCAGTTCAAACTTCCCAGAGGCTTTGTTTACATTGTGACCATAAAATCGCCTACTCAAGCCTCAGCAATGGCGGATGCCCCTGCCTCCACCAAGCTCCAATGTCCCAGGTGGATCTCAGATTGCTGCTGTGCTGGCAGCAAAAATTTCAAGCCAGTGGATCTTAGTTTCCTGAGCTCTGTGGGGGTGGGACCCACCAACCCAGACCACTTGGCTCCCGGGCTTCAGCACCCCTTTCCAGGGAAGTGAACGGTTCTGTCTCACTGGCATTCCAGGTGCCACTGGGGTATGGAAAAAAAAAAGAGCTCTGGCAGCTGCTAGTTGGATGTCTGCCCAATTGGCCACCCAGTTTGTGTTTAAAATCCAGGGTCCTGGTGGGGTAGGCACCGTAAAGAATCTCCTGGTTTGTGGGTTGTGAAGACCGTGGGACAAGCACAGTATCTGTGCCAGAGTTCCTCAGGCTCAGACCCTCACAGCTTCCCTTGGGTAGGGGAGAAAATTCTCCGACCCCTTGCACTTCCTGGGCGAGGCAATGCCCTACCCTGCTTGGGCTGGCCCTCCCTGGGCTGCACCCACTGTCCAACCAGTCCCAGTGAGATGAACCGGCTACCTCAGTTGGAAATGCAGAAATCACCCGCCTTCTGTGTGGATCTTGCTGGGAGCTGCAGACCGGTGTCTATTCGGCCATCTTGAATCCTTCGAACTTTTTTAATAACTTTTTTCTTTTTAAATTCTTTTGGAACTGTCTATATGTTAATATTTACACTTTTTCATATCAACATATTACTTTTTATTTAATATTATATTAGGCAAATTTTTCCTGATAAATTGAACCTATTTATATCCCTCAATATGTTAGAATTTCGTTTTCTTATTTCTTTTCTTTATTCAACTAATTTATTTTATTTTCAGAACTCTAATAACATTTGAGCCAATCTGTTTTCTTTCAAATTTTCAACTACATCTTCCTTATTTTCAGAATACAATAGTGAATCATTGTATTCATCAGAATGTGTGAAGTATTGCTGCAAATACATGCAAGCCCCAAATCTCAGTGTATTGGAATAGTTTATAGAGCACCCTAGACAAAAGTAGTTGCATCTTAGAAAAGGACTGCTTTTTATAATCCCAGTTCACTTTACCAACAAGCATAAGATGGTTTGTTTAATAAACAACAAAAAAAATTACTGCCTCCAACCAGATAAGTACACAAACAAGCATACTCTTCCATTACCAGTTCTCACTGGAGGACTCTGTGGCTATAAAAGAACAAGCTGTCCACAGTTCTAAACATTCGCCCTGAAAGGTAAATGTCCCGCTGTCACCTGTGATAAGAAGTTGGCATCTGTCACTGAAGGCTGTGCCACCTCAAAGACTCTTCCTTGCAAGACCCAGGGGCTGGACCATCAGGCCCAGACTAGGACTCCTTTTGTCTTCTTCCCTCTTTTTCTCTTGATGCTAAATGTTACCTTGCTTGTTGTGGAATGCTTAATTCCTAACATTTATATATTGATTCAGCATATTATGATTTATATGGATTTGTATGGTTTATAATATTGACTGACTTGTAGAGCGGCTTGAGCCTGTGTGCCCGCACCTCTGACTGCTGAGTAAACAAGATGTAACAAGGAGGTTGCCTCCTTGGGAACTCCATGTGGCTTGTGGCTTCTGTGATTGAATCACAATCAATAAAAGCCTGACATTGTGGAAAGACACAAAAATGCATGACCTGGTTACCTCTAACCTTGCACCACTCATGACAAATGGGAAATATTTATTTTTTTTCTTATGCTACATGTCTATTTCAGCTTAGCTAGGGCTTTTGCTCCATGTCATATTGACTTAGAGACATGAACAGCAAAGCCCCCAGTATTTGGCATGTTGCCGGTTGCTGTAGCAGAGAAAAGAGAACATGGCAAATCGCATGCACTAGCTTTGAAATATTTCCACGTAGAGGTGATAAATATCATGGTTTCTCACATTTTCCCCACCAAAGCAAGACACAGGGGCCTCAACTTGCCTAACTTCAAGGAAGCAAGAGACGACATCTTTTTTTTTTTTTTTTAATTTATTTATTATTATTATACTGTAAGTTGTAGGGTACATGTGCATACCGTGCAGGTTTGTTACATATGTATACTTGTGCCTTGTTGGTGTGCTGCACCCATCAACTCATCATTTACATCAGGTATAACTCCCAATGCAATCCCTCCCCCCTCCCCCCTCCCCATGATAGGCCCCGGTGTGTGATGTTCCCCTTCCTGAGTCCAAGTGATCTCATGGTTCAGTTCCCACCTATGAGTGAGAACATGCGGTGTTTGGTTTTCTGTTCTTGTGATAGTTTGCTAAGAATGATGGATTCCAGCTGCACATCTTGACCACGAGTCTGGAAGAGAAATTCCAGCACCAATGATAGCCATAGTCTGTCATTCCAGTTCATTGATTGTACACAGAAAACACACCCACCCTTTTCCCAGGAAAAACAACCCCAAGATCCTATCCATAAAGCACAATGCATAAAGCCCAGGATTTCTGGGAGAAAAGAAAGAATGACATAAGAATTAAAAAGGCAAATTCCTTGCTTCCTCACCACATGCTCAATTTATAATGGCGGAACAAGATTGCAGTAACCTCAACACACATGCCCAGTATACAAAGGGAAGAACGGAAGCCACATAAAGATATCCTGGGATACAGCAATTTCAATTTCCCTTGGACATGTATTTTGAGGGCCTGCTACTTAGGGGGACAGGGAATTTTCCCATCACAGACTCTGATTCTTGTTCCTGTGGATACCTCCTTTGTCTACTTTTCTTCATGGCTGTTTGCTCTGCCATCTGGAAGATTCTCTCTTTTACAGTATCCTCAACCCCACTGAATGTGTCCCTTGGGACACATGCCCTTGCTGAAGGCTGAGAGTTCTCTTCAGTTCACTTTCTGCCCCTAGGTATGTGGGGCACCCTATGGGTCAGTTTAGGTCTCTAATAGCCAATGTTGACAAATTTTGTGATTATTTTGGTGATACATTTATCTCGACTACTTAATAGGCACCTTATCTGCATGATTTCTATGTACCAGTAGCCATGTCTACTCCTCTTTTGTTTTATTATATTTTAATCCTCCCCCCTCCTTTTGTTTTTGAGACAGAGTCCTGCTTTGTCACCCAGGCTGGAGTACAGTAGCTCAATCACAGTTCAGTGCAGCTTCAATCTCCAGGATTCAAGGGATCCTCCTGCCTCAGCACCCCCATGTAACTGAGACCACGGGTTCTCACCACCATACCTGGCTAATTTTTTGATTTTTTTTGTAAAGACAGCCTCTCAATTTGTTGCCTAGACTTATCTCCTGGGTTCAGGTGATTCTCCAACCCCAGCTTCCTAAAGTGCTGAGGTTACAGGTATTCACAACTTTGCCTGGCTCATCCCCCTTTTTCAGACATAGCTCTCAGAGTTACCAAGTGTCTTTGCTATTTTTCCCACCTCTCTGTCTTTTGATTTAATTACTCTCTCATGTAACTTGAGCTTATTAGGTTTAATGGAAAAGCTATACACTTAGACACTTTTCTCTGAGCTGCTGGATGAAGTTGAAAGAATTTACTGGATGCCACATTTTAATTAATTTTTTTTAATTAGATGGAGTCTAGCTCTGTTGCCAGGCTGGAGTGCAGTAGCACGGTCTTGGTTCACTGCAACCTCTGCCTCCCGGATTCTAGCAATTCTCCTGCCTCAGCCTCCTGAGTAGCTGGGATTACAGGTGTCTGCCACCATGCCTGGCTAAGTTTTGTGTTTTTGGTAGAGATGGGGTTTCACCATGTTGTCCAGACTAGTCTCGAACTCCTGGCCTCAGGTGATCCACTGGCCTCAGCCTCCCAAAGTGCTGGGATTACAGGTGTGAGCCACCGCACCTGGCCCTTAATTAAATTTTTACTCTGAGACATTTGTTCAGAGGAATTTTTCACTGAGTTTAAAAGATATAGCTTTTATTTAATGCTTGCTACAAAGCTAAGATTTGAATATTATTTTTTATTTGAATATTTTAAAATATCACTGGTAATCTTCAGGGTGAGATGTTATTCTCTTTATAGCACTACAGGCCCCTAAATGTGTGGCCTCTTTCTATTTCCTTTCATTCTTGTTTACAAAATAGTCAACTCTTTGCTGAACTCCTTCCTTTCCTTTCACTATGCCTTGCCAAATACAGCAGCAACCCACTAATACTCTGTTTTCCAATACCTTCCGCCTCGCAAATTACTAGAGATGGAAAGTTTATGAAATATTACACTACAGTTTAATGGATCACCAAATTCCAGCCTTGGTCAACCATTTAATTTCTACCTACTATGCAACGATGTGTCCATACATTTTGAGTTTGCATTATGCCAAATTTTAGGTATAGTTATGATTGAATTATGTCCACCCAAAATACATATGTTAAAGGCCTAACCCAAAGTGCCTTAAAATGCACTCGGAGTTAGATTATATTTAGAAATAGAATCGTTGTGAGTTTAATTAGTGGAATAAAGATGATGCCATACTGATCCCTAATCTGACTGGTGTTCTTATTAAAAGGTGATATTTGGACATAGACAGGCATGCAGGGAAAATTCCATGTGAAGATGAAGGCAGATTGAATCATACAGTAGATGTCTAGGCAAGTCAAAGATTTCCAGCAATCCAAAGAACTAAGGGAGGAGTCCTGGAACAGATTCTCTCTCACTACCTTCAGATGGAACCAACCCTGCCAACATCTTATCTTATACTTCTACCCTTCAGAACTGTGACAATAAAATTTCTGCTGTGTAAACTGCCCAGTTTGTGGAACTTTGTTATGATAGTCCTCAAAACTAAAACAGGTACCATTTTCTTTGAGTTAGTGTAGACTAGACTATATTGATGCTGGAGTCATTAACACCTCCAATATCTCTTAGTGGGGCTAAAACAATACAGTGTTTTTCTCACTCTTATTACATGTCAATCACAGGCAGTTGGGTGCTCTGCTCCATGACTTCTTCACTCAGAGACACAGGCAGTCAAGTCCTCACCAGCTGGAGCATTTCTGGTCTCTGGAGCAGGAGAAAAAACACAGCAAATTGTGCACCAGCTCTGAAAGTTTTCTGCCCAGGAGTGGGATGCACATTCCTTCTGCTTACATTTAATTGGCCAGAGCATGTCACATGCTATGTTTGAATGGGTAGGAAGAGAATGAATGTGTTGGTCAATAGCACTGAAGGCTTCTAAAAAAGGCTGTATTTCTGTCCATCCGTCTTCTTGACTCCAACTACAGATGCACCAGATGAGTAAGAAGTGCCCTGCAGAATTTTTTTTTTTCATTGAAATTATTTTGAAAACTGTGCAAGTCTGATTCTTGGCTAATTGCATTCTAGTACACTTGCCTTAGATTCAATTGGCACACATATCCCACAGTACCATTATGTGTCAAGCACTGAAGTGTGCATTGTCACTTTACAGTCAAACAAGTGCAAATGTCTATCCCAATTTTTGCAGAGGGGAAAAATTTGATTCAGAAAACTTTAATAACTCATCTAAGTTGAGTTCTGAATTCAAGTTCAGATAGTCTTTTAATCTCATCCTCTTTAAATTCTTTTTTTTAACTTTTATTTTAAGTTCAGGGGCACAAGTGCAGGTTTGTTAATAGGTAAACTTGTGTAATTGGTATTTGCTGTATAGATTATTTCATCACTCAGCTATTAAGCCTAGTATCCAGTAGTTATTTTTCCTGATCCTCTCCCTCCTCCCACCTTCCACCTTACAAAAGGCCCCAGTGTATGCTGTTCCCTTTTATATGTCCATGCATTCTCACTATTTAGCTCCCACTTGTAAGTGAAAACATATAGTATTTGGTTTTCTGTTCCTGTGTTAGTTTGCAAAGGATAATGCCCTTCAACTGCCCTGTCCCTGCAAAGGATGCGATTTCATTCTTTTTTATGGCTGCATAGTATGCACCACATTTTCTTTTTTTTTTTTTTTTTTGAGACGGAGTCTCACTGTGTCTCCCAGGCTGGAGTGCAGTGGCGCGATCTCGGCTCACTGCAAGCTCCGCCCCCCGGGTTCACGCCATTCTCCCGCCTCAGCCTCCCAAGTAGCTGGGACTACAGGCGCCCGCTACCGCGCCCGGCTAGTTTTTTGTATTTTTAGTAGAGACGGGGTTTCACCATGTTAGCCAGGATAGTCTCGATCTCCTGACCTTGTGATCCACCCGCCTCGGCCTCCCAAAGTGCTGGGATTACAGGCTTGAGCCACCGCGCCCGGCCCACATTTTCTTTATCCAGTCTACCATTGATGCCATTTAGGTTGATTCTGTGTCTTTACTAGTGTGAATGGTGCTGCAATGAACACATGTGTGCATTCATGTGTCTTTCTAACAGAATGATTTATATTCCTTTGGGTATATACCCAGTAATGGAATTGCTGGGTCGAATGATGTGTCTGCATTTAGGTCTTTGAGGAATTGCCACACTGTCTTCCACAATGGATGTACTAATTTACACTCTCACCACCAACAGTGTATAAGCATTCCTTTTTCTTCACAACCTCACCAGCATCTGTTATTTTTTGACTTTTTCATAATAGCCATTCTGACTGGTGTTAGATGGTATCTCATTGTGGTTTTGATTTGCATTTCTCTAATGATTAGTGATGCTGCTGATGCTCTTTAAATTCTACTTATCAATAGTGAAATACCTTCTCACATGGTAGGTGAATTAATCATTTTATCAATTGTTTTATATAAGTGTTGGGGTCTTTCCATAAACCCTTTGCTCTTTCACTTATGTTGACAAAGACATCTATATGCTTCCATACTGAATTTGCCCTGCTGAAAGAATTACACCAATCATTGAGGAGAAATGAATTTTTCTGATTACTTTATTTTTGAATTATTTTTTACAATCCAGGATTTAAACCATCAAAGCGTTTATACCATCAAACACACCAATTTAATGTTCATTTTAGAATGGGCCTGGAAGTTAAATAATTTTAAACCAGGGACTAGGAAAAAAAAACTCCTTAAATTGAGAGGATTAACTGAGTGTCAGGTTGTTTTCTACTTGGAAATTTAGGAGACCTGGGAAGTTACTTAAGTGCTTACTGATTGTTTCACAATATAATTGAGAAGTTTTTCAACTTTTATCTGTGATCCTAAAATTATGTTCCAATTAGAGGTCCTCAGTCTGGAGATAATGGGCCATTAATTGCCCTGAAATTCATTTTTATAAATATTCACATTATTAAGGTAACTTTGCAATTATGTTCTAATAAATTACATGTTTGATTAGAGTTCAGGCTATGCAGAGCCAACTTTCGCCCTCTTACAAGGTTTTAAAAGGACTTCATTATTTCTTCCCACGTGACAGTGGCCACAGTGACTCTCAAGAGTCCTACTGGGTTATGCTGTTGGTGTGCTTGAGTTTTTAGGGATACTTCTGAATCTTAATGTGTACATTGCTTTTGCTATAGTGGAAAAATCCCAACTGTTCTATCAATACCTACAGGACAAAGCAGGCAGATAAGGCAGATACATGGATTGACAGATCAGCAAATGGGCAGAGCTGAGCACCTGCCTTCAGGAGGAGTAAGGTCCACTGACTTCTGTGGTCCCAAAGAAATGGTGTGTTTCCTGGAACATGCAAGAAATTTGCTCACATGTAAATGAGACAGTGAGATCCTGGAGGTGAACATTTTAACTTGAACTACAACATGACATTGAAGGGTTACCAAGGAATGGACCCTGTGACTGAGGATAACTTTGGAGGCCTCCTGGACCAATGTCATTCCACAAGGCCACCTGCATTGACATTGATAATGTCTCATCTGATTTATTTAATCCTTTCACCTCTGTGGGGGAAAATCCAATAGCTGAAAGTCATATCATAAACTCATGTGTTTTGAAACCCTGAGTTACAAAAGTTATGTGTGTTTTACTTGTTTATTTTATGAAGCTCAGCATTAATACTAAGAGACTAGGGGGCTTTGATAAGCCCTAGAGACTCAAACCATACATGATGTCATCTATTGGATGCATTGCGATTGATTTTTCCATTCCAAAATTAGAGCCTATAAATGCAAACCATTTCTTCTACAGTTTAAATAGCAGAGGATACAGAAGAATCACTCATCTAATGTGGCTTTCAAGATGTGTGAACTTTCCAAACCCTTTTGTCTCTGAGAGTCATCCTGAATCATGAGGATTTTTATAGGGTGTGACCATGCTGATCTTGGAAAGTTGTTCTGCTTTTTTACCATTTTATGTTTCCACACTTCCTGGTGGAGCAATCACAGCACCAGATGTCATGTTGCCTGATTTTTGTCAACTGCAGTGACTGTTGGAATCAGGCTGTTTGGGTCACATAGCCCCAGTTGTATTAGATAATGGATCACCTCTTACTCTTTAGCTGTGCTGAAGATCACAGAATACCTCACGCCTCAATAAAATATGTGTGCCAGGGATAAATGTTTGCTAGCTTAAAGTTATACCAGATTTTAAATTAGGTCTTAATAATCTAAAATTAGATTTAAAAGCATCTTTCATCTGGAAATAAGGTTCATGTTCCTTGGGTATATATTCTAATCCCACAATAACCTTGTACCGGCTTACTTCTCTGTTCTTATTTCTACTTGTGACAAACAGGCATCCTGCACTTCAGTCGTAATATACCCTTTACATCTTTCTTACTTGGATTGGACCAGTTTGATTACATTTGTTACTGTCTACCCTTCTGCCCCGGATCTTTTATTCATTAATTCATTCACTTAAGTTTAATACGCTCTACTATTTGACTTAGTAGTGTTTTCAAAACTTACAATACAGATATAAGTGACATATGGTCCATTATGCCTAGAAATCTACGATACTGTGAAAGAAATTTGAGTTGAACAATGAGAACACATAGACACAGGGAGGGGAACAACACACACTAGGGCCAGCCTAGGGGTGGGGGCAAGGGGAGGGAGAGCATTAGGGCAAATAGTCAATGCATGCAGAGCTTAAAACTTAGGTGATGAGTTGATAGGTGCAGCAAACCACATGGCACATGTATACCTATGTAACAAACCTGCACTTTCTGCACTTGTATCATGGAACTTAAAATAAAAAATAATAATAATAATTAAACTAAAGAGCTTCTGCACAGCAAAAGAAACTACCATCAGAGTGAACAAGCAACCTACAGAATGGGAGAAAATTTTTGCAATCTACTCATCTGACAAAGGGCTAATATCCAGAATCTACAAAGAACTCAAACAAATTTACAAGAAAAAAACAACCCCATCAAAAACTGGGCAAAGGATATGAACAGACAGTTCTCAAAAGAAGACATTCATACAGACAACAGACACATGCAAAAATGCTCATCATCACTGGCCATCAGAGAAATGCAAATCAAAACCACAATGAGATACCATCTCACACCAGTTAGAATGACGATCATTAAAAAGTCAGGAAACAACAGGTGCTGGAGAGGATGTGGAGAAATAGGAACACTTTTACACTGTTGGTGGGACTGTAAACAAGTTCAACCATTGTGGAAGACAGTGTGGTGATTCCTCAAGGATCTAGAACTAGAAATATCATTTGACCCAGCCATCCCATTACTGGGTATATACCCAAAGGATTATAAATCATGCTGCTATAAAGACACATGCACACGTATGTTCACTGTGGCACTATTCACAATAGCAAATACTTGGAACCAACCCAAATGTCCATCAATGATAGACTGGATTAAGAAAATGTGGTGCATATACATCATGGAATACTATGCAGCCATAAAAAAGGATGAGTTCGTGTCCTTTGTAGGGACATGGCTGAAGCTGGAAACCATCATTCTCAGCAAACTATTGCAAGAACAAAAAACCAAACACCACATATTCTCACTCATATGTGGGAATTGAACAATGAGAACACTTGGACACAGGAAGGGGAACATCACACACTGGGACCTGTCATGGGGTGGGGGAGGGAGGAGGGATAGCATTAGGAGATATACCTAATGTAAATGATGAGTTAATGGGTGCAGCACACCAACATGGCACATGTATACATATGTAACAAACCTGCACATTGTACACATGTACCCTAGAACTTAAAGTATAATAAAATAATAATAATAATAGTAGTAGTAAAAGAAAATTCACACCAAGTAAGCAAGAATTCAACCTCAGGAATAATAATGACATATTCTTAAATATCTGACAAGGCCAGCACACATCAATGCTTTTAATTTTATCTTCTCTGATCACCCAAACTGTGTTACCCCTCTCTAATAATGCCCTGTTCTGTTTATGGTTATTTATTTTGACCCGTGGCTTTTTTCCTCCCTGTGATTTTAGGACCCTTGATGACAAATCTTTCTATGTTACCTGGCATTTAGTGTATTATAATTAATAAATATCAGTGAAATGAATGAATGAATGCTTGTTGTAGAGTCCCTTAGATTAGTGATTCTCAAACTGGAGTGCCCATGAGAATCACCTGAAAGGCTCGTTAAAATGCAGATGCTGGGCCCCAGCTCCAGGGCTTCTGATTTGGTAGATCTGAGGTGGAGCCTGAGACCTTCTCACAAGTTCTCAGGTGATGCTGGGTTGGGGACCCCACTTTGAGAACTGTTGCCTTGAGATGTCTTCCCAGGATCTCCAACTGTCAAGTCATACTCCTACTTACTCCAGTCTGTGTGTCTGAGTGGCTTACACTTATGTTTTCACAGCATAACTGAGCCAACACATTTCCTGAACTCTGTTGGTCCATTTGGCCTCTGTTTCCTGAGTGCCTGGTTTGTGTACCTCCCTAGGCTGTGTACCAGGAAACAAAGTGAAGGAGAAGCAGCACGAGGCTTGAAGCAGCTCAAGAGTCAGTGTGGGAAACAAACATGTCTTCATTAATGTCAATGGGAGGCAACAGAGGAAATGATACTGGGATTCACAGGTGATGAGTGCCAACCTTTCTAAGGCTGAATGGGATGTAGACAGATGAGGATAAGAGGAATGAAGACTTGCATAGAAACAAAGACATATCTACATGTTATTAATTAATTCCACAAACTTATCCCTGCTCTGTACTTATGACTTTGCTAGTCACTGAAATGTTGTTGAAAATATAGGACCAAACTGCTATCCCAAAGGGACACACAAAGCCCAATAAATGAATTCTAGTCCATCTGTGAACGTTGTCATTGACACAGATGCTGAACTCCGCACGTGGTGAGGTCCTGGAATAAATGCTATCTATTGTGTTGCTGACCTGCTCTGGTCCCATCCTCTGGGTTGGTTTTGGAGTGATGTGAGTTTGTACATGCCTCTTTTTCTGTCATCTTCACTGTTGTTTCTCCCTGGTGAACTTGCTTGCTTCTCTAGCTGTTAAGGAACACTTTCTGTTCACTAGTAATGCAAACACACAGCTTCTTATGGTACCTTCCTGAGGATTTGGGATAAGCTCCCTCAGGAAAGGGTCAGAAAATGCCCAAATGTATCTAATCAAATAATTTAGGTTAGAGCCTCTTGTTAGAGCTTCCTAGCTGTGCTATTCTGAGAAATTCCTCAAGGGCTTGGAGAATTTCTCCTCACCCTCCCGTACATCTAAGCTGCTCCCCTGGGAATGGGATATGGTGTGTACAGATGAAGCCTGCAATAGAACAGTCCTTCAACATGTTTCTAAGAGTGTATCTAAACTCTCACATAATCTTCCCATTCCTGTACCTCCCCATTCTTTTCCCTTCAACTTAGAGCAAACGTGTTATTCTATCAAGGGAAAAATGAGATGGAATCAGAGATATTTCATATTTGCTAGTAAATATGGTAATCTTTCCTTCCATGTGTGTCAGCAGGTTTTCAGATTCTGAAATTCATCGTGTTACTTGTCAAAACAAAAACTTGTAATCCTCACTACATTCTTAGAACATTTAAAATATTTTCCTGTAGCAGCGTGCCCCTCTACGTAATGATTCCAGATGGGCACTGCTTTTCCTGGGAGGCATTCTATGTTCCTCTGTTTAGAATCTGCTGCTTGACTTAGTCACATTGGCCTCCTTGTCTGCTTTCATTAACTCTGCTTCCTTCACAGTTACATGCAACATTACACAGACAGTTTACGCTCCATTCATCAACCACTGCCTTCGTTAACTATCTTCATGAACTACCTTGAAGTATTTTGCAATAAAAGTCTGCCAGAAGGTTTGGTTTGCCTTCTGATTTCCTTCCCATTAACGTTCACATATTTTAGAACAATTTCTATCAAGACATTGAGGAATTATAATTCATATGCCTGTGACATTGATTAAATGAGCACATTTATAGTAACTATTTAAATCCATGCAAAATAGAGCTTCAACCACTCCAAGGTTAACCCACAATGGCAAAAATTAAAAAAAAAAAAAAAGAAAGCTTTTAATTTGATTTAATCTTAATCTTCTCAGCAAGAGATCACAGGCATAACAATCACTAAAGAATACGCTCGTGGTGCAGTGGTGAGATTCAAGAGAAGAAAGAGTGCTGGATGAAGAAAGCAGGACGTTGAGTTTTGGTTCTGGCTTTTGATTTTGAGAAAAATCTTCACCACATCTTTGGGAACTATCAAGTTGAGTACTACCCATTTTGGGCCCTTTTCAGCTCAAAAATTATTTGACTCTGTGTTACAGAATTATTGTTTGAGTTTTAATCAACTGAAAAATAATGCTTTAGGAATACATTTTTTGAGACTTAAAATTCCGTCCATAGCAAAATTATGGGAACCACTGGTGTTTTAGGAAGCAATGGAATCTCCACCTGTCTGCATAAGTAAAAAGACGGTGTGCACTTTCCTGGAAATAACTTGTGGGGGTGTCTCAACAGAGCAGCTAAATTGTCTAGGTCCTTGTAATTTAACTCTAGAACAACTTTGGCTTTGGAGGATTCACGTGGATTTATCTTGCCTTCCATCATTTTAGGAATATATACAAGGAAAATAATGGAGATGAATGAACTTCTATAAAATATTTATACACATGAGTTTCTGACAGGTTATAAAACACCTAGGACCAATTATTGTGGAGGCACAGAGTGGGATAAACTGTGAAAGTCCCAGGTCTCCAAACAAACATGTCCACTGAAAATGCTACCCAACTTCTAGTTGCCAGACCCTGACCATGGTGCTTTGTGAAACCCTGATTTTAGATTTGTCCTAAGACTGTTGGCACTTGGTATGTGTCCAGCTTATTTGATGATTAATTGAGATCTATTCCATTGCATAATTTGTATGGTGACAGTAATCTATGGCATTACACCCTAACAGTCTATGTTTCTTATACTGAATCTCTGGGAAACAATAGTAAAAATATCTACCATGCATCGATAGAACAGTTTCCTTCACAGCAGCCTCTTTGTTTAAGAACTTTGGAAAGTTTGAATCCTATTATCAACCCTGAAAGACAGACACAGTCTACTCTGTTTGAGAGAGGGATGAAAGTAAGGCTTAGAAAAATGAGGCTACTCTGCCATTAGATCCTAGTTCTTGAGGTCAACCCAAATTTGTGAGCTGGGAATTTACACCATGAACCCATTTTCTACTTTCACTTAGGTTATACTGCTTTGGCTCTGACAACTCAATGTCCTGAGACCATGATTCAACAGGTTCTTTATCTGTGACTGTCATTAAGCTGCAGGTAATTCAGTCCTTACCAAAGAATCAACTGTAAAACCAGAATGTGGTATGGTCACTGCTCACCAGCTAGGTGTATAGCCCTCACCTGGCCATGACTCAATGTTTTATACATGGTAGAGATGCTTCTCCATAAATATCCTGAAAGATGGGAGTATCCTGAATGGGAGGGGGAGCCACTCTGACTGGAGCATCTCAGGGCATTCCGCACTTTGGATACATCAGAGCTGGGCTTCCAAGAGGATCTAATTTCTTCTTGTTAATTCCATCCATTAGTTCTCCTGCTCCATATGTATTTCCTGAATGTCTCCCATAAGGCAAGTGCCCTCCATACCCTGAGGGGCAGTGCTACCTCATGGTTAGAAGCACAGACTCAAGGGCTTGGTTGCCTGGGCTTCCATTTCAGCTTTACCTATTCCCAACTGGTGGATATTAGGTAGGTTACTTCATTTCTATGTGCCAAGATTGCTCTAGTGTTTTTTAAAAAACTCTCTTTAATGCTATAATGAAGACTAATGGTGTTAATAATATGCATGTACTTTACAGGATAGTGCTTGACACATAGAAAGTAATATATGTGTGTTAACTATTACCACTATCTTACTCCCTCACATAATTTCACCATCTAGCTCTGTGGTCATGATTATATATAAAATACCTGGGTTATCCTGTGCTAGATGGCTGCCCTCTTATCGGCCTCTGAACTCACAAACTCAATTTCTATTTGCCATTTCCATCTGGAGATCAGTAGAAACCAACATGTATAAAACAAGGCTCACTATTTTCCTCCAAACTGCTTCTCCTATGTTTCTTATCTCAGTAAAGTAAACCACATTCAATCACATGGAGCAAGCCAGAAACTCAGGAGTCATCCTTGACACTTTCATTTCTATCCCTCCTAACAACTGTTATCACCAGGTTCTGTAGATTTCGTCTCTTGTATTCTCTCAAATGTACACAGTTTTCCATTCCATATGCCAGTGCTTTGTTCAAATATTAATTTCTCATTTGGATGATTGCATTAATTTTTGAAAAATTCTTATTGCCCAGTCTGTCCTCAGAGGGACCTTTCTAGAATTCAAATTTGATCATGTCTCCCCACTAATTAAAACTCCACCAGTGTCGGTCAGCATTGAGTCCAGATGCCTGGATGCAACACACAGGCCGTGCATGTGTCCCCCTTGCTCGCTGCTCCAGGTGCAGCTCTTGGGACTCACCCCCATGCACTCCAGGTGGTGGTGATGCTAAACAACCTGTAGTCCTCTCAATGCCATATGATTCGGCAGGCCTTCAGCAGACGGCCAAGTCTTACTAGTCCTTCAGTTCTCATCTTGGGCACTGGCTTCCTGGGATCCCTTCCTATGCTATTCTTTATCTGTCTTAGTGAGTTTTCCTCCCACTAGACGCCTGTGCCTATTCCCGTCCTCACATCTGGCCACTGCCCCAGCTCAGCCACACTTTTTGTGTCTGCCTTTTACCCTGGCCCAGTAGCCCTTGATATTATGTTTTAAAAGACTTCATATTTGTATGCACCTAAAACACGCAATGACATGTAAGACATTTGAACGTGTTTGATGAATGGCCAGGTGGACGGATAATGAGTACAAGGGAAGCTGGAGAAATGGATGTGTATGGACATACATATATGAGTGGATGGATAGAGCTATGGCAGGATTCAAGCTAGTGACATGAAGAGACCACAATTTCAGGCTCAGAAAGAATGTTATTAAAAGTCACCATTCCCAAACCATGAAAAGTATGTCTGGTGGACAATTTATAGCCAGGTTGGAACAAGCTGAGCACGTGTGTAGGGACACTGTGATGCAAACGTTGAGATTAACTCACATGGGACCTACAAGGCCACAGACAAGTTCATGGAGTTGATTCCATCATTAAAGGAGAGACATCAAATGTCTCTGTTTAAGGCATCATTTGAATTTTGAAAAGAATATGAGTTAAGACAAAGTGAAGCTAGAGCCGACTAAATCAAATCATTAGGCTTCCTTTCAGGGAAGGTTGTGTTTTGAGACCAGGACTAAATAGCACCATCTGCAAAATGCTCAGCACTGAAAGAGCCCCCCAGTAAAGCAGAAAAGTCTCTGAGCACGAACTTTTTATTTCCCTATTTTAACTTGAGATAGCTTATTTCCTGAATTCTGGATGGAATGCCAGCCTCATAATCTTAGCTAGTAAGTTACAGGATATTGAGTCAATTCAGTGATCCCTGAAGCATAATTATTTGAAGTGTGATAAGAACCTGCTTGACCTTGAAATCATACTTTGTAATTCCCTAATTTCACAAACATGGTCAGAAGTTGGAGCAGAAGTTATAAGGAAGCAGGAGGGGAAAATGAAAGGCATCTATATTAAAGATGGTGATGCCTTGCTTTAGGAAACAGTAGAGTTTACATAAATAGAGGATATTGTGAATTCATCTCTTGGCATAACCATTAGGCCAAGGCAAATAGCTGTTTTGTTTTGTTTTGTTTTGTTTTGAGATGGAGTCTCACTGTGTCACCAGGCTGGAGTGCAGTGGTGCAATCTCAGCTCACTGCAACCTCTGCCTCCCATGTTTAAGCAATTCTCCTGCCTCAGCCTCTCGAGTAGCTGGGACTACAGGCGCACACCACCACACCCAGCTATTTTTTGTGTTTTTAGTAGAGACAGAGTTTCACCATGTTGGTCAGGATGGTCTTGATCTCTTGACCTCGTGATCTGCTTTCCTTGGCCTCCCAAAGTGCTGGGATTATAGGCGGGAACCACCATGCCCGGCCTCAAAATGACTTTTATGTGCAAGGGAGGCCTCTGTATTCTCTTGAATGAAAAGTTCAGTTTATGTATAAGAGAGCACTGGCTTGGTGGGGATACTGCTTAGTTGGTGTCTGGAGGAACCTCTTCTTCAATGGTTTTTCCTCCCTTTATTTTTCAGCACCTTTAAGCACAAATGTCATAGTCATAGCCTGACTTGACCAGGACTGAGAAGAATCAGAATTTGCTCTCAGTGGTCTGAGGCTGAAGTCTGCGTGTCAGGACCTACATTGCAGGGATGAGGCCTGCAGTCTCCCAGAGCCCCTCTCAGAAAGACCTCACCTTTGGTTCAATGTTTCCACTGTCACCATCTTGCAATTCTTAATAACTTATGACCATGGAGCCCCTAATTTTCATTTTGCACTGGGTCCAACAAATTATGTAGCTGGCCTTACAGCCTATATTAGAGAAAAATCTTGTGACCTTAGGCTTCATTTCCTCACAGGCAAATGGGAAGAATTGACCTGGGGAAAGTACTCATTTGGAAATCCAATGGAATCATAGAGTTAGAAGTGCCTTTATGAAAACCTATACAGTTCTATGCAACTATTCATATTACTCAGTTATTCACTTATCACTACTAGTTAGTATTCAATGTCCTGTGGTAGAGAGATGATTTTTCTGTCCTAGATTATTAAAATCTCAGGGAAACCTTGCTCAGTTGTTTCTACCCTAGGCTCTTTAAACACAGCCTATTTTGAAACAAAGAGATCCTCTGAAAGCTGGCCACAGGGACTGTCACCTTCAAGGTATGCTTTCAGATATGTTCTTCGTCTTCTGCACGTTTCATCTGGAATTCTGGCTCACATGAGCCATCACTATGGCAATTCCACTTTTTTTCAACATTTATTTTAGGTTCAGGGGGCACATGTGCAGGTTTGTTACATAAGCAATCATTGGGGCTTGGAATACAAATGATTTCATCACCCAGGTAATGATCATAGTACCTGAAAGGTCATTTCTCAACCCTTGCCCTCCTCCCATCCTCCCTCTTTAAGTAAGACCCAGTGTCTGTGGTTCTCGTCTTTACATCTATGTGTGCTCAATGTTTAGCTGCCACTTGTAAGTGAGAATTTGTGCTATTTGATTTTCTGTTCTTGTGTTAATTTACTTAGGTTAATGGCCTCCAGTTGCATCCATGTTGCTGCAAAGGACACGATTTTGTTCTTTTTTATGGCTGTGTAGTATTCCATGGTATGTATGTACCACGTTCTCTTTATCCAGCCACCACTGATGGGAATCCAGGTTGATTTCACGTCTTTGCTATTGTGAATAGTACTACAATGAACATATGCATGTGTCTTTTTGGTAAAATAATTTATTTTCCTTTGGGTATATACCCAGTAATGTGATTGTTTGGTCAAAGAGTAGTTCTGTTTTAAGTTCTTTGAGAAATCTCCAAACTGCTTTCCACAGAGGTTGAACTAATTTACATTCCCACCAGCAGTGTATAAGTGTTCTCTTTTCTCCACAACCTTGCCAAAATCTGTTGTTTAATGATAGACATTCTGACTGGTATGAGATGGTATTTCATTGTGTCGTTGATTTGCTGTTTCTAATGATCAGTGATGTTGAGCATTTTTCATATCTTTATTAGCCATATGTGTGTCTTTTGAGAAATACCTGTTCATACCCTATGCCCATTTTTAATGGGGTTGTTTTTGTACATACATACTCACTGTTTAGCTGGTTGACTTAAGTTCCTTATGAATTCTGGATATTAGACCTTTGTTGAATGCATAGTTTAAAAATATTTTCTCCCATCCTATAGGTTGTCTGTTTACTGTGTTGATAGTTTATTTTGCTGTGTGTAAGCTCTTTAGTTTAATTAGATCCCATTTGTCAGTTTTTGCTTTTGTTGCAATTGCTTTTGGGGTCTTTGTAATGAAATCTTTGCCCATGCCTGTGTGCTGGCTGGTATTGCCTAGGTTGTCTTCTAAAGTTTCTATAGTTTTGGGTTTTACATTTAAGTCTTTAATCCATCTTGAGTTTATTTTTGTATATGGTGAAAGGAAGAGGACTAGTTTCAATTTTCTGCATTTGGCTAACCAGTTATCCAAGCGCCATTTATTGAATAGGGGGTCCTCTCCCCATTGCTCATTATTATTTTGGCTTTGTCAAAGATCAGATGGTTGTAGGTGTGTAGCTTTATTTCTGGGTTCTCTGTTCTGTTCCATTGGTCTAGTGTCTGTTTTTGTGCAAGTACCATGTTGTTTTAGTTACTGCAGCTTTATAGTATAATTTGATGTTAGGTAGTGTGATGCTTCTGGCTTCGTTCTTTTTGCTTAAGATTTCTTTGGCTATTTGGTCTCTTTTTGAGTTCTATATGAATTTTGAAATAGTCTTTTTCTAGTTCTGTGATAGGGATATCATTGACTCTGTACACTGCTTTGGGCAATATGGCCACTTTAACAATATTGATTCTGCCTACCTATGAGAATGGAATGTTTTTCTATTTGTTTGTATCTTCTCTGATTTCCTTGAGCAGTGCTTTGTAATTCTCAGAGAGATTTCTCACCTCTCTGGTTAGCTGTATCCCCACATACACAGTTTCTCCACCAGGTTCCTTTTCCTCACCTGTGGTGCTGCTGTCTCTCTCTAATCCTTGGGGCTCATCAAGGGCCAGTCTTGAGTGTTCGTCTAATCTAACCCTCCCTCCTGTGTCCTCTCACAATTCTTAGTTATCATCCTGAATGGAGTGTCTTACATTTTTAAGTGTGCATTCATCTGAACATTGTGTCTGCTTGAAGGTGATCAGCACCACCAGACAGACTATAGATTCCTATTCCCAGGATGACGGGCATGATGGCTCTTTATTTCAATAATTTCTTTCAGACTCTGTCACAGGAGTCATTCAGTAAAAATAAACAAACTTGAATAAATGAATGGATTTATTGAAGTGATTAATTCTGTAATCTGCTCTAATTGAAACTACAGAGCACCAGAAAAATCCAAAAACACACAAATATTCTGATGTTGACACAGAATTTCAGAGTTAGAAGTGAGTGTAGTGAAAGTATTTAAGCACCCATTGGGAAAAGGGGCTTAAGACCCTTAAGGCGACCATTGCTGCTCCTGACCAAGATGAAGTAACAAGAAGTATATTTATACTCCCACCTGAAACAACTCTCCCTCTCTCTCACACACACACATGCATACACACACACACACACACACACACACAAATGTATGCAACAGTGATATTTAAGACTTTGCACATCAGGCAACACAAGAAATGGACTCCTGGGAGAAGGGAACACAGGAGGCGATGCCTGCACTTGTCCCAGACAATTTCCAGGCCATGGTGTGTAAGGACAAGCCTAGGTAGAACTCAGAGTCTCTCTGAGTGGAAGACAAAACTGGAAGTACAGGGGATCAGAGAGTTAGGGTTTGCAAAGCAGAACACAGAGAAAACAGAGGGGCACTGAGAGAAATAATTCCAAGATCAGCATAGGCTTCTCTGAAGCCTTCAGCTAAGTACAGACCAGCCTATCCATGCACGTGAGAAAACAGCACAAAGTTGGAGAAGGAACTATGTGAAAGCATTAGAGGAAAACATCCTTGGGAACTCACACAGAGAAGGAAATATTCCAATTTCTACCAGCCAATGTGGAAAGCATCATAATTCACAGGGCAACAAGCACAGCACTCAGAAACATTCTGCTTCAGAGCAGGGAAAACATATTTTTGTTGCTAATGCTCTGGTCTTGCCTAACCCAGCAAGACCTGAAAAAAGTCAAACTGTTTCCAAGCAATCTAGCTATGTATCAGAGAGAAATTCAAGAATATTTGTAGAAATACAAAAATATCCAGCACATAACGAGGTAAAATTCTTGTCTAGCATCCAGTCAAAGATGAAAGAAATACGAAAATAGAGGAGAAAAAAAATCATTGAAACTGGCCCAGGTGTGACACAGATGTTAGAATTTTCAGGACAGGAACACAATTACTATGCCTGGGTTCCAATGTTCAAGAAGCAAAAATTGAACATGGTAAGAAGAGACACGACGATATAAAAAGATTCCAATTGAAGTTCTAGAGATAAAAAGAATAATATTCAAGATGAAAGGTATATCACACGCACATAAGAGATTAAATATTGCATTGGTTAATATGAAAAGATAGCCATAGAAATAATCCAACATAGAGAGAAGGAAGACAGGGAAGAAAAAGAATTGTGGTTAATTGAGCTGTGGGACAACATCAGATGGTTAAATAATGGTATAACTGGAGTCCCCAAAGAAGAGGAGGGAACAAAAAAAAAATATTTGAAAGAATAATAACTAACATTTTCCAAATTTGATGACATCTGCAAACCACAGAAGTAAGTAGCTCAACAAACTCCATGTACAAAACCCCTAAAGAAACTAACACCAGGACACCTCATAGAGCAATTGCTTAAAACCAGTGATAAACAGAAAATTACAGAATCATCTGGGGCTGGTATGAAGTGAGGATAGAGTGTTAGATACAGAGAAACAAAGATCAGAATGACAGTGGGCTTCTCTCCTCAGAAGTGAACATAGGTCTTCGCTTGTGCGTTTTGAGAAAGGGTCTCACTCTGTCGCACCCAAGCTGGAGTGCAGTGGTGCAATCTCAGCTCACTGCAACCTCAGCCTCTTGGGTTCAAGTGATTCTCCTGTTTCAGCCTCCTGAGTAGCTGGGATTACAGGCATGTGCCACCGCGCCCAGGTAATTTTTCTATTTTTAGTACAGATGGGGTTTCACCATGTTGGCCAGGCTGACCTCGAACCCCTGACCTCAGGTGATTCACCCACCTGGGCCTCCCAAAGTGCTGGGATTACAGACATGAGCCACCGCCTGGCCTGAAGATAGGTCCTATGCATTCCAGTCCCACATTTTCTTTGCAGGAGGATTGAGGTTGGGGGGATACTTTGGCAGCTGCCTAGATGTCGTTGGCCACAGAACCAGGCCCAACGCCCAGTCCCAAGGGTCCAGGCCATTTTCTTTGTGCTTGATCACAAGAGGTCAGGTGTCCGCTCCACACTGGGTGATATGAGTGGGGATAAGCGTCTCCAGGAAGCCCTGAACAATTGGTAACAGCCGCCAGACCACTGCCTTCTGGTGTCATACTGCCCCTGTTGTAGCTGAAGAGGGGACTGAATAATGGAGGAGTGTGTGCAGCCAGTTAAATGGTACACTGAATGTCACACAGAAAGACATTCTCTCCTCTTCTCATCCACACAGGGGCATGCCTCTCGCGCTCTTCTCTGCTCACAGGACCATCTTCCCTGCTGTCCCAGTTGCCAAGGACTTGGGTTGCAGGTGTTTGTATATAGCCCTGCTTTCAGAGTGACATTTGCTCAGAGCAAAGGGTGACTGTTTTTTGATTTCTCCCCCGAATCCTGTAACCTGAAGATCCCGGAAGAGTCACAAACATACATCCCAGTTTTAATAAACGTGTTCCAGAATGACGTAAACACAAAGTTCTCAAAGCATTGTTTTCCAAATGCACAGTTGTCTTATAAATATATATGTACACATTGCACTAGTTTATTATTTGTGATCTAAATAGGATTCATTTCCTTGGGATACAACAAATGATAATTTAGATTATCCAATATTTTTGTTTCAAACGCTTGTTTTCTTGTAAATGGTTACACGACCTGAAAATTTTCTAGTAGTTTATCCATTTTGGAAGATAACTAATTAAATAGCTGGATGACTGAGAAACTCAGATGAATGCATTAATTCCTGTAAGATAAATTTTGACTTATTAAGTTAAATCCACATGAACCAGGAAAGAGAGTAAGGGGGAGTTCTTGGCCTTCTAGTATTTTAATTTGCCAGCTATGTTTAGACTTACCTGCACTTTCTGTATTGAGCTGGGTAAGACACCCCCCCGATGAAACAGACAGCTTCGAGTCTTTACTCTCTGGGGTCTGACTAGAAGGCGGAGGTGCAGGATCCCACATGAATGCCTCTTCTCTCAAAATTTCCACTCTCACTTTTCAGATCTCTAAACAAACATTTTAAATTTTGTATCTGATGCCATGCTGGCAGGGTAGCAGGTGGGTGAGGTGCCCTGGTGAGAATGCATGTCACTTGTCACCAGGCTACATGCACGCCCACATCTGTACTTGATGCCAGGGTGAGCCCTGCTGCACCTGCAATGGCTCTCCCAGCAAACCCTTCCTGTGAGCCTTGATCCCATTAGGACCAGGAGATCCACAACAGACTGCTTACTGGGGCCATTTCCCAGCAAAAGTGTAGTGGGACAGGCAGGTAAGAAACAGCCAAAAAAATACATGACTGCAAAGGCAAGACAGTACGGTGAGTATTACAGTCCTTGGCCCCAGATGCCCTGCAGGGCCCAACTCACTGCTCCTTTCCAGAAAGTTACTTATCAATCTTCAAGAAGTCTGACCAAGGCAAGTTGACTGGAATTTAAGAAGAAAAAGAGGTGAAGCGCACTCACAATGACTGAGTTTCTATTAGAGTCTAAGTCCTTAATACCGGTTATCTCATTCAGACTTACATAGTAAATGAATCAGTTCATAGAATCTTCATCTGTATGAAAATAAATGGGAAAGCAATTAAGCTTGATGACTGCCTAAAGATGGAGGTGGCAAATGAAAGATTCTGGAGTTCAGCTCCCTCCTTTATCCAGCTTGGAGGCTGGGCTCTCCCCTGTATTGGGGCTACTCCCATGTTTTTAGAGTTTCACAGGTAAATCCTTCGCTTCTAGTAAAAATTCAATAGGTAAAAGAGCCAAAGGTTGAGGCATGGGAAGATGACACATCCGTCCCCCAAGATGTCTCTGAAGATCCTTCGGGGCAACTTGGGGTCCCCCAGGTTCACGTCCTCATGATGTCTGCATCAGGTCACCATGGATTAAGCAGGCCCTGGCAGTGAGCACCATACTGGAGGCATGAGCACCCACAGCCATGCTTGGCTGGAGTCTCTGTCCCTGCCACCTGCACTGTCCCTGTGACTCAAACCTGGGTCTACCTTGCACCTCCATTCTGCTTTTCCTCCTCACCTTGACATCACCCCCTTAAAAGACTTTGTCACACTGATAGGGCAGTCAGCAGATGGGCAGCCTGGCTGGTCTCTGAAGAAAGTCTAAACAAGCACTCCCTGCCTTGCCCACTGATTGGATTAATCCCCTCACTCCTCAAGGTCCTACAAACCTCAAGGCTGACGTCTGAATCCCTGAGCAGCCTCTGCATTTCTCATGCAGCCATCCAGAACGTTAGCTTCTTGCCTGCTGCACTGTGCCTGTGGCAGCCCTGGATGGCACTCTGTCCCCCAGCACCACTCCCACAAAATGCTCTGCCTTTGAGTCACAGTCCCCACCTGTCCTCTTCCATGCAGGTAGCTTCAGAAGCTCTACCCCAGGCAGGACGGCCTGAGCACACTGGGGGCCTGCATTGCCTTTCCCTCTCAGGTTCCATCCACAAGAGTGTGATGTGTTCAGCTGCCTTTGTTGGCTCCCTGTGTCCATTGCTGGGGGCAAGGACATGCGGCAGAGACAGAAGATAGAGACGGTCTTGTATGATCATGTTTAGAGTCCTCGTCGCAACTTGCTGCTCAAGGCAAGTGGAGAGGCCAGGACAGCACATGCAATGGCGATGAATAAATCCACATGCTCTATAAAATATTGGAAACTCAGGATGACAGCTGAGTTTCCTTGAGCTCAGGGTCAGCCTTTTCTTCAGCTCCTTCACGATATGTCCCTGAGCAGAAACAAACACACGTTGCAGAGTGGCATGTGGGGTGAAGGGGGCCTGCATGTCTGTGGTGACAATCAAAATAACTGATAAACTTGGATGGGGTGTGTCTATTAAAATAGTGGTAGCTGCCACTCAGGACTGCCCACTTGCCTGCTAAGTTAGGAACATGGCCTCACATCCATACACCAATCCTGTGAGGGGAGGGGCCAGATGCCCATTTTATAGAGATGTTGTCATGAACTCCCGGAACTAAGGTCAGACTTGGGGTCTTCCCAGTTTTAAGGACTGTGTTTAAGCTCTGCACTCTTGGACCGCCTCGGGACCTGCCTGTAACTCTTGTACCTTCATGCCTGCACCTCACCCTGTAATGTAAGCTCTCCAGGTACATAAGCCTCACCTACTTCCCCATGCAAACACACCCACATACTCCCCCACCCCAGAGGGTGCTGGAAAGCTCTATCTATCCTTCAGGGTCTGGTATAAATGTACTCTTCTTTGTTCTATCCCCAGCACCTTGTTTCTTAAAGTGCAATTCAATGTTTCCCACTTCCAAAAAGCATTTATTTTTATTAGTGAGCTTATATCATCTGAGAAATAATGACTCAAGACTGTCCCTAGTAAAAGTGACCCTAGTTGGCCATCATTTGTCGTGGTATGGAGATGAGTGAGGAGAGAAAAGGTTGAACTGGGGAGAATACCCCAGAATGTGTCCCTAGACCTAGCACAGAGTAGGAATGCAATAAACAAAGCCGTTGTTGACTGACTGGCTCAGCCTGTCCTAGGCGAGGCTGTTTCAAGGGAGCTGCTGCACCACAGACTGAAGCCTGACCTTGATCCCTACATACCTTCCCACCTAGACCCAGGGGGGTTATCCCCTAGACTGGAGAAATATGCTTATCCCACCTGAGCTATTTCACACTGCTCACAGCTCTGGGCCAGCAAAGATGAAGAAGCACTACAATCATTGAAACAAGACCAGTAGCTGTCATTGTCCTATAATAACAGAGCAACACAGTTTTCTCAGCTGCATGGAAGACTGCCTATTAGGAGGTCATCTGAGGGAAGCCAGTCATCCATTATGAGCGCCATATCATATTTTCCCCCCATATTTTGTCTTAATATTCTAAAGTTCCTTAGAGGAAAAGTGGCTTATGCTTGGCTGATGGTTTCTCTTATCCTAAAATAGTATGGGGGATTCTTTTTAAGGAATCTCATTATCCAGTTTACCTCTTTTTCCTACAGTTCCTTTTCATTCATTCAGTCCTTCATTTATTTATTTGCCGCCATAATAGGGCCATCAACAAAGATCTGTGGGGTGACTCTTTCGCACATAATGAACTGGGCTCCCATTTGGAAATTACAGTAATATATTATCCATTAACACCAGAAAGAGGTAGGAGGTAACTAAGAAGCACCCTGCAAGGCTGGACCAAATTACAAGGCAGAGTTGAAGGGAGACTTCTAAACACCTGAACCATCTGTTTCTTAATTTGCAACATGTGGGCAGCTTTTAAAGTCACAATCCCACATTTAAGTAATCTTCATTGTTCATTTGTTCAGCTCTTGTGTTCCAGACATTACATTTTTTACTAAATGGCAGTTTCTTAGGCTCAATTCAGATGGTAATAATTTGGAAGATCACTGACAAAGTGATGACATCCTAAGTGTTCTTAACTTGAAATGCTTGCTCCCCTCCCTAAGAATTATAGGAAAAGTTGAATGTGTGCAATGAAGTTTATTTTTCTAAGGAGAGGATGCCAATGTCTCATGAGATAGAGAAAAACTGCTTTATGGATATAATAAGTAGAGAATTGAGAACCACAGGTACAGTTCACATTGAACAGGACAGGGAGCCTGAACACTCACTCAGGTTTAAGTTCTGAACCTCGTGACTTACGCTAACTTCCTGTAGGGTGGTGGGTAATTCACTGATTCTGCTTGTGATTGTTTCCTTCATCTACAAGCCAAATGACTGAAACATCTGGACTGTAAATTATGCCCAGCAATTGAATCTCTAAAATATTCTTAAAAGAGTATGTTTACATATTTGGGCTTTATATATATACTTTAAAACTTTTACATGCTGAGGAATTTGCTTACATATTTACATTTATCTACATATGTTTTATATTACATGTTTACTCTCCTTGATGTCCTCAGGCCTCCTATTCAAACAGGTAACTGAACTTAAGCTCATTACCTGCTAGACTTTACATGCACATTGTGAATAGAGATCTAGCTCAGAATGTACTTAGTTTTTCTCCTGTTGCACAATGCTTAGTCATTTTCAATGGGCTTTATTTAAATTCTATTAATGGACTAGATTAAAATACGTTTCAAGAGGATAAAGAAAATGCATCTACATCTGATAAAATGAAATATACCCAGTGGTCTCATAATTCATTTGGGGAAAAAACACACAATGAGAAAGGAAATGTGACACTCACATGAAATATACCAGGTTACAGAGGCAGTGACTGCCCTCTCTTTTGTCATTTGCCTAGATGTACGTAAAAAATGTGTTCTGTCTTGATTAGGCCTAGCAGGGTTGAAATAAATCATTAAATACTGATAAGCAGATGCTTTGTAAGTGGAAAGGCATGTGTAATTGTCCCATGATCACGCTCAACATTCCTGCCTCATTAGATACCTGAGAAATATGGGGCTTGGCTGACAGGTACTTGAGGGAACTGCACCACCTCACTCCACCCAACTAATCACATTCAGATTCGGAAACTTTCATAGCCACACCCTCTGAAAAAGCCACAACAGCTCCTTGCATGATCCTTTCTCTTCCATACCCAAGACATTTTCAAGTTGTCGTATTTGAGCTCTGCTCTGTATAGTTCACGATGGCAAAAGCTATTTGAGGCTAAGAGAAGAAACACATTTATTCCTGCTCTCTTCAAGTTGCTTTCAACAGATACAACTGCTTCTCTCTCTCTTGCACCCCCACACCCCGTCTACCTATTTATTACAGGTCAAAATAATAAACTAGAGAGAAAAGTAAAGGGCAATGGAAGCTCAGAAGATGGAGAATTTGCATGTAGGCAAGGGGCTAATGAAATGCATTTAAAATTTGTTTGCTTTTTAGAAGGGTAAGATTGTATATAGACACTTATAAGAAAAAAGTAAGACACTCTGGGTGAAAGAAGAGATGGGTCAATATGTGGCTTTTTTTAAAGAAAAGGGCAGTTTCTAGGAATCATCCATGGAAATAAAAGTGGTGAAATAGCCTGAGATCTGATCATTGGAGTAATGCAGAAATGTGTACCTCACCTATAGCCAGCAGAAATACATAATTACATATTTGTCGTCATCCTTATTTTGCTTTTGTTTCCTCATTTGTTGTTAAAAGACAATAACATTTAGAGAAGATATTTCTGGTAGCAGCATAGTGCTTGATTGTAATGACAAGTACAGTAGAGGAAGAGATTTGAGGTCATGGAACTCTATGGAGACCATTAATATCATACAGTGGTTCAAGTGTCAGGAAATGAGTGGGGAAGAAAGATAAAACAATATTCATTTTTAAGTTGTCTAATGTATTCCTCTCACCTGTTTGGTTCAATTACTTTTTTTTTTATTATTATTATGCTTTAAGTTCTGGTATACATGTGCAGAGCATAAAGGTTTTTACATAGGTATACACGTGCCATAGTGGTTTGCTGCAACCATCAACCCGTCATCTACATTAGGTATTTCTTCTAATGCTATCCCTTCCCTTGCCCCCCACCCCCTGACAGGCCCTGGTGTGTGATGTTCCCCTCCCTGCGCCCATATGTTCTCATTGTTCAATTCTCACTTATGAGTGAGATCTTGCAGTGTTTGGTTTTCTGTTCCTGTGTTAGTTTGCTAAGAATGATGGTTTCCAGCTTCATCCATGTCCCTGCAAAGGATGTGAACTCATCCTTTTTCATGGCTACATAGTATTCCATGGTGTATATGTGCCACATTTTCTTTATCCAGTCTATCACTGATGGACATTTGGGTAGGTTCCAAGTCTTTGCTACTGTAAATACATACATGTATGTATAAATATACATGTGCATGTGCCTTACAGTAGAAGTATTTATAATCCTTTGGGTCAAATGATATTTCTGGTTCCAGGTCCTTCAGGAATCACCACACTGTCTTCCACAATGGTTGAACTAATTTACACTCCCACCAACAGTGTAAAAGTGTTCCTATTTCTCTACATCCTCTCCAACGTCTGTTGTTTCCTGACTTTTTAATGATCGTCAAACTGGCGTGAGATGGTATCTCATTGTGGTTTTGATTTGCATTTCTCTAATGACCAGTGATGATGAGCTTTTGTCTTGTTTTGAGAAGTGTCTGTTCATATCCTTTGTCCACTTTTTGATACGTTTGTTTGTTTTTTTTTTCTTGTAAATTTGTTTAAGTTCTTTGTAGCTTCTGGATATTAGCTCTTTGTCAGATGAACAGATTGCAAAAATTTTCTCCCATTCTGTAGGTTGCCTGTTCACTCTAATAATAGTTTCTTTTGCTGTGCAGAAGCTCTTCAGTTTAATTAGGTCCCATTTGCCAATTTTGGCTTTTGTTGCCATTGCTTTCGGTGTTATAATCATGAAGTATTTGCCCATGCCTGTGACCTGAATGGTATTGCCTAGGTTTTCTTCTAGGGTTTTTATGGTTTTAGGTCTTACTTTTAAGTCTTTATTTCATCTTGAGTTAATTTCTGTATAAGTTGTAAGGAAAGGGTCCAGTTTCTGTTTTCTGCACACGGGAATCATTTCCCTATTGCTTGTTTTTGTCAGGTTTGTCAAAGATCAGATGGTTGTAGATGTGTGGCATTATTTCTGAGGCCTCTGTTCTATTCCATTGGTCTATATGTCTGTTTTGGTACAAGTATCATACTGTTTTAGTTACTGTAGCCTTGTAGTATAGTTTGAAGTCAGGTAACATGATGCCTCCAGCTTTGTTCTTTTTGCTTAGGATTGTCTTGGCTATACGGGCTTGTTTTTGGTTTCATATGAAATTTAAAGTAGGTTTTTCTAATTCTGTGAAGAAAGTCAATGGTAGCTTGAAGGGGATAACGTTGAATCTATAAATTACTTTGGGCAGTATGGCCACTTCCACTATATTGATTCTTCCTATCCATGAGCATGGAATGTTTGTCCATTTGTTGTGTTTTCTCTTATTTCCTTGAGCAGTGGTTTGTAGTTCTCCTTGAAGAGGTCCTTCACATCCCTTGTAAGTTGTATTCCTAGGTATATTATTCTTTTTGTAGCAATTGTGAATGGGAGTTCACGCGTGATTTGTCTCTCTGTCTGTCTATTATAGGTGTATAGGAAGGCTTGTGATTTTTGCACATTGATTTTGTATCCTGAGACTTTGCTGAAGTTGCTTATCAGCTTAAGGAGATTTTTGGGCTAAGACAATGGGGTTTTCTAAACATATAATAATGTCATCTGCAAACAGATACAATTTGACTTCCTCTCTTCTTATTTGAATACACTTTATTTCTTTCTCTCGCCTAATTGCCCTGGGCATAACTTCCAGTAGTATATTGAATAGAGTGGTGAGAGAGGGCATCCTTGTCTTGTGCCAGTTTTCAAAGGGAGCCCATTCAGAATGATATTGGCTGTGGGTCTGTCATAAATGGCTCTTATTCTTTTGAGATATGTTCCACCAATACCTAGTTTATTGAGAGTTTTTAGCATGAAGGGGTGTTGGATTTTACCAAAGACCTTTTCTGCATCTATTAAGATAATCCTATGGTTTTTGTCATTAGTTCTGTTTATATGGTGGATTATGTTTATTGAGTTGCTTATATTGAACCAGCCTTGCATCCCAGGGATGAAGCCGACTTGATTGGGGTAGATAAGCTTTTTGATGTGCTGCTGGATTTGGTTTGCCAGTATTTTATTGAGGATTTTCACATCGAAATTCATCAAGGGTATTGGCATAAAACTTTCTGTTTTTGTTGTGTTTCTGCCAGGTTTTGATATCGGGATGATGCTGGTCTCATAAAATGAGTTAGGGAGGAGTTCCTCTTTTTCTATAGTTTGGAATAGTTTCAGAAGGAATGGTATCAGCTCCTCTTTGTACCTCTAGTAGAATTCGGCTGTGAATCTATCTGTTCCTGGGCTTTTCTTTGGTTACCAGGCTATTAATTACTGCCTCAATTTCAAAAAATATTAAGGGCAGCCAGAGACAGGTCAAGTTACCCACAAAGGGAAGCCCATTAGACTAACAGCAGATCTCTCTGCAGAAATCATACAAGCCAGAAGACAGTGGGGGCCAATATTCAACATTCTAAAGAAAGAATTTTCAACCCAGAATTTCATATCCAGTCAAACTAAGTTTCATAAGCGAAGGAGAAATAATATCCTTCATAGAGAAGCAAATGCTGAGAGATTTTGTCACCAGCAGGCTGGCCTTACTAGAGCTCCTGAAGGAAGCACTAAATATGGAATGGAAAAACCAGTACCAGTCACTCAAAAACATACCAAATTGTAAAGACCACGGACACTATGAAGAAACTGCATCAGCTAATGGGCAAAAAACCCAGCTAGCATAATAATGACAGGATCAAATTCACACATAACATTGTGACCTGGAATTAATGTAATGGGTTCAATGTAATGCAATGGACTAAAAAATGTAAATGGGCTAAATGTCCCAATTCAAAGACACAGACTGGCAAATTGGATAAAGAGTCAAGATCCATCAATGTGCTGTCTTTAGGAGGCCAATCTCATGTGCAAAGACACACATAGGCTCAAAATAAAGGGATGGAGGAATATTTACCAAGAAAATGGAAAGCAAAAAATTAGCAGGGGTTTCAATCCTAGTCTTTGATAAAACAGACTTTAAACCAACAAAGATCAAAAAACAAAGAAGAGTATTATGTAATGGTAAAGGGGTCAATGCAACAAGAAGAGCCAACTTCCCTAAATATACATGCACCCAATACAGGAGCACACAGATTCATAAAGCAAGTTCTTAGAGACCTACAAGAAACTTAGACTCCTACATAATAATAGTTGGAGTCTTTAACACCCAACTGTCAATATTAGACAGATCAATGAGACAGAAAAATTAACAAGGATATTCAGGACTTGAACTCAGCTCTGGACCAAGCAGACCTAATAGCCATCTACAGAACTCTCCACCCCAAATCCACAGAATATACATTCTTCTCAGCACCACATCACACTTATTCTAAAATTGACTACATATCTGGAAGTAAAACACTCCTCAGCAACTGCAAAACAATGGAAATCATAACAAACAGTCTTTCAGACCACAGTGCAATCAAATTAGAACTCAGGATTAAGAAATTCACTCAAAACCACACAACTACATGGAAACTGAACAACCTGCTCCTGAATGAATACTGGGTAAATAATGAAATTAAGGGATAAATAAATAAGTTCTTTGAAACCAATGAGAACAAAGATACAGTGTAGCAGAATCTCTGAGACACAGCTAAAGCAGTGTTTAGAGGCAAGTTTATAGCACTAAATGCCCACAGGAGAAAACAGGAAACATCTAAAATCTACATCCTAACCTCACAATTAAAAGAACTAGAGAAGCAAGAGCAAACAAATTCAAAAGCTAGCAGTGGACAAGAAATAACTAAGATCAGAGCAGAACTGAAGGAGATGGTGAAAAACTCTTCAAAAAAATGAATGAATCCAGGAGCTGGTTTTTTGAAAAGATTAACCAAATGGATAGACTGCTAGCCAGACTAATAAAGAAGAAAAGAGAGAAGAATCAAATAGAAAGAATAAAAACTGATAAAGTGGATATCACCACTGATCCCAAAGAAATACAAACTACCATCGGAGAATGCTATAAACACCTCTATGCAAATAAACTAGAAAATCTACAAGAAATGGATAAATTCCTGGACACATACACCCTCCCAAGACTAAACCAGGAAGAAGGAGAATCCCTCTATTACATTTTTATATTCTTCTTCCTCCAGGAAGTTTTCTTTGAATTCCAGATCTACTTACCATCTTCCCCTATCATCTCTTACAAACCAACTGTATGCTAACACTGATTCCTCATTGCAGAAAAGAACCAATAATACCAGCGGAGTAACACCCAAGAGTGAACACGCTGTTCCATTCTTCCTTTCTCCCCTTTACTTATGGTCTCTTTCTTATACTAGTATGAGGGGTAGCCAAATAGGATTTGTAACCTGGCCTCCTATTTTAGAAAGAGTGGTTCATTGTTTTTTATTTAGGTTCCAGAAATGGATGGAGTTACTCGATACTGCTAGAATTAATTGCAGCTCACAATTCACATTGTGAAAGGAAAGATAAACAGTTGGTTAAAACGTAGCACATGCCATCTGAAAACATAGAGTACGCAGATAAACCTGCATGTAAATCTGAAATTAACTGCCTGTTATTTCCAAATAAAACCTATGAGGCCCTCACTGGCCAGCATGTTAATGGGACCCTCCCTTCCCTCTGTCCACACCAAATGCTCATCTCATTGAAGATGCCTACCATGCTCTAATGATTTCCTGCATTGACCTTTAACCGCATGTGACCCCCAACTCCTCTAGAAATTTTTTAGATTCAGAATTGCAATATTGAAGCCCTTTTAGGAAACCCCACACACTGCACTTTGCTTCCTATGAAAGACTTCCTGTGGATGAGCCGGGGGACTGGCGTGCCCTACAGAGCATCCTCACACAAGGACAAAAACAACTGTGCACAGAAACTTAGAATAACCTTTCCCCATGAGTCAGAAGTGACTTACACAACTTAGACATTCTCCCTGGAGCACAACCAAATGTCATCTTTCTCCTCCCTTTTCTCCTCTAGAGCTGGAAGGGTTAGAGGCCGCCTGTTTCTAACAAAAACACAAACATTTAGGGGTTTGGTGGTTAACATTAAATGCTGCCTTCAAAAGCTTACAGAACTATGGGGAAGTAAACTCAGAAATTTATAATTCAATATGCCATCTACCGTAATATGCATTAAACACAATCAGATTTTCCTTCTTGCAGATTCCTCCAAACATTATGAAGCTGTGTTGACCACTCTTACTTGGCTTTGGAGAGAATAACCAGGAAAAAGTATAGCTTCTCTTTATGAACCCTACAATCCCTCAAAAAGATGACCCCCCCTTCATTAAGTGTCTTGTGACAGGGCAGAGTGACAAATGATGTAATTCTGGAAGAGGTATATTTTTGTGGTGAGACACAGGGATTTCAGGGCAAAAGAGTCTCACGTTGAAGCCCTGGATCTAACACTTACTATAATGTTGGGATTTATCTCTCTGCACCTCACCTTTCTCTGTTGTAAAACAGGCCTCATAAAAAATGCCTACCTCTTAAGGTGTTGTGTACACCAAATGAGTGAAAACACATGAACACATGCTTGGAACTGTGCATAGCCTGTAATGAGTCCTACCTAACTGTCAGTGGGCTAAAGTCCACTAAACATAGTTTAGTCAGTGGACTAAAGATAACAATCAAAGATGCACAGGGCAACATATGGCTTGCACCAGACTCTCTAGGAGCTCAAAGAAAGAGCATGACCCATGGTATTCAGCCTTTGCATTTGTAGCGATACCACCAGAGTGAGCCTCTTCCACACACAGCTTCAACTACTTCCTCTAAGTTGACAGCGCTATGTCAGGTCCAGATCACTGTCATGGTCTCCTGTCCAAGGCACCCAACTTCTCATTTATCAGTGACCCCTGAACAATGGATAGAAACATCAAAAAGTGAATCTGTCCCGTGGTCCTTTCCTTCTTCTATATTCATAAATACTCCACATTGAGTAAAGGAAGTGTGGTCCCATTTCAGTGAATGGCCTTTCCATCTGCCCCCATCCCACATGCCAGGAATCTGGATGAGGCTGTCAGACACCTCTCCTCACTTTTCACATGCATTAGTCTTTCCAGTTCTGGGCCTAAACTCTCTCATGAATTCACCTCTCTCTAATTCTGCTCTCCCAGCAGAGCCTCAACAGTCCCCTAAAGTTGATCTGCAATATCTGCTGTCAAATTTATCCTGTACAAACCAACTATATCCTCACTCTCCTGGCCTGCAGAGAGAACAATAAATGACCCAGTTTCAGTCAATTAGACATGCCTGCCTTGGACTTTTCATCGAGAGGGTAATAAAAGGAAGCTGTCCTATGAAGCCCAACTGAGCAGAAACAAAGGGAAGAATATTTTCAGCATAGACAAAGGTAGGTCACTAACTTATATGTGAAGATTATTCAAGCACGTACACAGGGCAGAGTAGTGATCACTGTGTAACTCAGAAAGCCTAGGGAGGTGGGAGTACTGCTCAAGATATATCTGGAAGGACAGGCAGAGGCTTCGTTACTAAAAAGCCTGTGTGCCTGCTTAGGTACACACATCGTCTTCAGGAAATTGTTAAATAACAGTGAGCTGGCATTGCCAAGATTTAGCACTTAATCTATAAACACTAAAAGATTTTCACATGCACAATTTAAAAAACTCATCCAATGGTGTGTCAGGTGAAACCTTATAAAACTGTAATAGAAACCAGCTGTGTGTGCAGACTCCCAGCACGTCCATGTTCATTTCTGGCTCAGCAGAGTGTGAAGGACGTGGTTTGGGGATAGAAAGCTGCTGGCACAAGGACACCTGGGCTCCAACCAGGAAATCAGAGAACTGAGAAGGGAAAGGCAATCCAGGGTTGGGAATCCAACCTCCCTGGGTTCAGGCACAGTTCAATCTGAGTTTAAAGTGAATACTTGGGACATTTATTATCTTATCTGAGTAAGTTATCTGCTTCTTATGAGTGATGAGCTCATTTTTATGGTCTTGCTTTTGACTTTCAGGCTTCCCATGGGAACTTCATAAAGAGCCCATAAATACATGTTTATCTGTATCTCTAGCATAATCCAGATTTTTGTTGAGCTGAAAGTTACCTTAAAAATTAATTTTTGTATGTCTGAATAAATAAAAATATACTGCCACTCTTATAAATAATGTACACATAGAATGGATATATTCTGTACAAGGAATTTAACTGTTAAGGCTGAGACACACTCATCCATATTCAATAGACGATTGTATTTGCAATTGTGTAAGCAGAGCAGTAGAAAGTACAAATATAAATTATACTCTCTTCCTTTAAAATACAAATCAAAGTATGATGTTATTAATAGCTATAATACACAATGTCTTGTTTGATAGTTGCTTTAATTTCTGAGTATGTGACACTTTCCAATCTTCATTTTAACATTTTTATGCATGTTATTGCATAACAGAATTCGGAGAGAGAATAGTTTTTCTTACCCTACTACTGATTTGTAAGTTTCGAGCCAAAACTTTTATTAAATATAATATAATAAGAATTATATGCACACGTTGTACCAAGTGCCACTTTCCTGGTTTTGATGTTGCACTATAGTTAAGTAAAATGTAATCAACAAGAAAACTGGGTGAAGGGGGCGTGGGTCCTCCCCACACTATCTTTGCTACTTCCCAAAGGAAAAATTCTGTAATTATTTTGAAATAAAATGTTATTTTAAAAAAACACACTTGCATTGTAGAATTGACCCCATTTAGTCATGGTGTATTACTCCTTGTATGTGTTCCTAATTCTACCGGTTAACTTTTTTTTTTTTTTTTTTTTTTTTGAGACGGAGTCTCACTCTGTCGCCCAGGCTGGAGTGCAGTGGCCGGATCTCAGCTCACTGCAAGCTCCGCCGCCCGAGTTTACGCCATTCTCCTGCCTCAGCCTCCCGAGTAACTGGGGCTACAGGCGCCCGCCACCTCGCCTGGCTAGTTTTTTTTGTATTTTTTTAGTAGAGACGGGGTGTCACTGTGTTAACCAGGATGGTCTCGATCTCCTGACCTCGTGATCCGCCCGTCTCGGCCTCCCAAAGTGCTGGGATTACAGGCTTGAGCCACCACGCCCGGCCCCGGTTAACTTTTAAAAACTATTTCAGTGTTAAACTATAAGAGAATATAGTTCCATATTTTTTAATTATTGAGTTTTGTATGGTTTTTAATATCAGATTAATAACGGCCTCATAAAATGGGTGGCAAAGTTGTCACTCCTCTATTTCATAAAAGAGTTTTGAGTGGCAGTGGTGTCATTTTTTGCTTAAATATTGGATAAAATTTATCAGAGGGGCCATGTGTCCCTGGAATGTTTAATCATTGGTGAAAAAGTGTTTGGCCAGGTACTCAATTTCTTTAAGGTATCTAAGCCTATTCAGATTGAACTACTTGAATCAGTTTTGGTAATTTATGTCTTTCAAATAATTTGTTCATTGCATTTAAGTTATTGAATTTGTTGACATAAAGTTGTGTATAATATTACTTTATCATTTTAAGGTCAGTAGAATTTGTAATTATATCTACTTTTCCCATCTTAATACCATGATTTGTGTCTCTTAAGTCTTCATCATTTCATCAGAGTGTAAATTTTATTGTTATTTTCAGTGAAACATCTTTCAATTCTATTTTCTTTTCTAATTGTTTTATTGTTCCTCTTTTCCTTGATTAAGAGATAAATTGAAAATAGAGACAGATAAGATAGAGAAATAAATAATAGAAAAACATAATTTCTATGAATTGCTTTCTGTTTTTATATTATTTTTTCCTTCTACTTAATTTGGGAGTATTTGTTCTTTGCAATTTTAAGTTAAAAACTTAGACAACTGTAGTGTGCAGTGGCTCACGCCTGTAATCCCAGCACTTTAGGAGGCTGAGGCGGGCAGATCACAAGGTCAGATGTTCAAGACCAGCCTAACCAACATGATGAAACCCCATCTCTACTAAAAAAATACAAATATTAGCCGGGTGTGGTGGCACGTGCCTGTAATTCCAGTCACTCAGGAGGCTGAAGCAGGAGAATTGCTTGAACCCGGGAGGTGGAGTTGCAGTGAGCTGAGTTCGCGCCACTGCACACCAGCCTGGGTGAGAGTGAGATTCCCTCTCAAAAAAAAACAAAAAAACAAAACACCTAGACAACTAATTTTAGATTGTTTTTCTTTTCTAATGTAACTGTTTAAAGCTATACATTTCTTTTGAAAACTGTAAGATGTATACCCCAGTCTTTTTACAATTATTATTGTTTTAAAAATCTATTCTTTTGATAGTGATTTGCCTCTTTGGCCAACATTATTTAATTTCTAATTATTTGAGGATTCTCCAGATATCGTTCTATTATTTCTTATTAATTCTGCTGTAATCAGCAAACATCTCCATATTATTTGAATCTTGTTATATTTATTGTGACTCGTCTCAAAGACTAGAATATTGTCTATTTTGGTAAATGTTTGCAAACACTTGAAAAGCATGTATACCCTGCTGTTGCTGAATGCAGTGTTGCTTGAACCTCAGTTAGGTCAAGTTCAGTGATAATGTAGTTCAAGGCACCTATATTTTTTCTCATCACCTCCTATTCACCCCGTAGGTAAAGAAGAGACACCTCTTTCTAAACAGCATGAGATGGCCAAACACAGCTCACTCAGCACCAGACAAGTGAGATGCACGGCTCATGAGTCACATGTGCTGTCTGCATAAGGAGAGAGTATCACACATCACACAGGGCCATGGGGGTTGTGCTCTGTGAGAGAGGGAACAACCAGGTACCGCAAGAGGCCAGCTTTGTAGTGAGAGGTGAGGGGGTGACACCTCATTTCTATGGGAGAATGTGATCGACTTGTGTGGGCTGGCAGGGAGGTGAAACCCAACAGGCTGAGGACCTGATGCGTTGCAGGTGGTCTAGTTTATAGGAACTGGACAGGTGAGGACCCTTTCCTACTGAGTGAAGGGTGTCTAGTGAGAGCAAGAGAACTCATGGTTAGAATCTGGGGCTTTGTGAGGCTCAAAGATGCTAGGACACCTTTTTGAATTTCTTTGGTCTTTGCTGTTTTTTTTTTTTTTTTCTCAATTAATCTATCAATTGCTGAGAGAGGGGTTTTGAAATCTCCAATTATAATTTCAGATTTGTTTTTTCCTTTGATCTTCATCAGTTTATATTCCATGTGTTGTAAAGCTTCTTGTTGAGCTTGTACACATTTAGGATTGTTATATCTTCTTCTGTATGCCATTGGCAGAGAGATAGACACATAGACAAGTGGAACAGAATAGAGGATTAAAAAATAGTCCAATACAAATACATCCGGTGGGTTTTCGACATAGGTGCAAAAGCATCTTTTCAGCAGACAGTGATGGGGCAACTGAACATTCCTAGGCAAAAGGAAAAAAAGAAGTCACAACAGTGACTTCATACCTTACGCCAAAATTAATTCAAAATGGATCACAAACTTAAATGTAAAATGTAAAACTATGTATAAATTAATTATTGATATATCTGGGCATAAATCTGCTATTGTATTATTTGTTGCCCATTTGTCTTCTCTTTCTCATTCTTCTGTCCCTCTTTTCTCAACTTCCTCTGGGTTATTTGTACATATTTTAGAATTCCAATTTGATTTACTTAGTGTGTTATAAGTACAGTATTTGGAAGAGTTTTCTTAGTAGTTGTTCCAGGCATTACAGTACACATATGTCATGAGTAACACCAGGTCAGACATAACCAGGTTCATGCACATTTGTGTCTTTCCCTAAGGTCAGATTTTTATAGGTATTATTTCAGTCACAAAAGCCGCGAGCTAGAAGGAATTCACAAGAAGGCAATTCTCCTTAGTACTACCCATTCAATAGGTAGTTAGAGCTGCAGGCACACAGGCTCATGTGGTCCACAAGTGAGTCAACATTGCAAACCATATGTAATAGTATACCTAATAAATATATAAATGCAACAGATTAAATGTACCACATCAAACAAAATAGCATTTAAAATCAAGAGAAAAGGGGATATAAAAATGGGGTTAATAAACCAGTCTAAGGAGGGTGACACGGACAAGGAGAGTGTCTCAGCTGATCCAATGGATGTTAGCGTCTTGCAGGAAGAGCCTTTGGGGAAGCACCTTCAGTGGCAGATGCTAGGTGCTGATCATGAGTGACAGCAGGACAGTGTCTTAACATGGCCGTCTCAAGCTGGTGAACTCCTGCTCTTTTTATGGCCACAGAGTCCTCTGGTGAAGAATGGAAGTCCTCTGGCTATGTCCCCCTCTGGTTGGGTGCAATCTCTATGGATTAGATAAACATCTAGTCCTGTTGGCGTGATGCCTTGTGAAATGTAAGGTGGAGTCTTTTTCTAAGATGGAGTTAGTTATATCAAGAATTCTCTATGCAACACACATAACTTATCACAGTCTAAAGGTTTCAAATTTGTATGACCTTGAGTGAAGAAATCTTCCTTCCTTTAAGGTCCCTTCATCTCCTTTATAACATAATTGTCTGAAATATTTCCTCTACACACATTGAGCATCACATCAGGTGGTATTATAATTTTTGCTTCAACCATCAAATATGATTTGAGAAACTTATGAGAATTAGGAGAGTCTATTATATTCACCCTGTTTTACACATTCTAACCTACACGTGTGTTTTTTCCTCTTTGAAATTTTCAAGCAATGCATCATTTGTCTATGGACGCTTGCATGAGTTTTTATTTGTCTTCAGTTTTCAGACATTTAATTATGATGTGTCTTTCTTGCATGTTTTATTTGGGTTTATCTTGATAGAGGTTTTCTCACCCTGAATCTCTCACCAGGTGAGGGAAGTTTTCAGCCATTATTTCTTTGAATGCCTTCTAGTCTCACTTTCTTTTACTATTCTTCTGAAATGCTCATCAAATAAACGTTAGCATTTAAAAAAAAAAATGTCCTACAGGTACCGGAAACTTTGTTTTTTTCCCCAGTGTATTTTCTCTTTGTCATTCAGATTAGGTAATTTTAACTATCTGTCTTCAAGTTCACCAACTCTATCCTCTGTCACCTCCAGTCTATTATTGAGGTCATCCTGGGAGTTTGTTTTTTAATTTCTGTGATATTATTTTTCAGTTCTAAAATGGCACTTGTTTTTTATGACATATTTCTTTGTTGAGATTTTCTATTTTTTATTTGTTCCACAAGAACTCATAATTGCTTGTTAAAATATTTTTATTTTGGCCACTTTAAGATCCTTCCAGATAATTTTAACATCTGATTCATCTTTATGCTGGTCTCTTTTCTCATTTATATTGTGATGTCCCTGGTTCTTCAAATGACAAATAACTTTTAATTATATCCTAACATTTGGCTGCTTCTTTTTCTTCTAATTTTGAAACAACAGATCCTATTTACTCTTTCTCTTTTATTGGGCAATCTGCCTGATGAGATGTGGCATGAGGGCTGGGTATGTATATGTTCTGTTTCCTTTTGGGCCCTGCCAATGCCAACTCAACACAGTGGGCCCCCCAATGCATATGTGTGGGGTGAATGCTCAGGTTCACCCTGGCTCTGCTGATAACTTTCCTAGGGGACGTGTAGGAGTGACCCATACTCTCTCTGTTCTTTTGAGTAGGGGTGTGGATTCACTCTGTCCTGGCCTCTGCTGACACCCAGGGAAAGGAGCTAGAAAACTGGACTGCCAGGTAAGTCTGCCTCCCCCTATCATGTCCACCTTGTTCAATCTGGTGGGAACTGGGACTCAGCTAGCCACTGGCTCCTGCTCACAGTAAGGGAAGGGGGACTACCTCACTTTACATCACCTCATTCTGACTCACTGATGCCAGGTGAGAGACTCACTGATGCCAGGCACTTTTCTCTGTACCAAGCTGAACTGAGGTTTATTCTTTCTACACAGATCATAAAGTTGAATATTTTTGAAGCAAATATTTTGAAGAAAACCACTTTGCTGATTTTGTTTCTATAAACATTTTTACTTTCCTATTGATAAGCAGCTAGGAAACACAGCCTCTAACTACAGATAATCTCTCTTTTCTCTATCAAAGATTCTTAAGTGTTTTTCAGGAACTCTATTCCAGTTTAATAAAGCATGTCTAAGAAAGCAGTTACCAGACCAAACCCATGATTTGATCCTCTCTGAAACAATAATTGGTCAGGGCCTTATAAGTAGCCTTGTCAATTTCCACTGAAATTCTTCCTGAGCTATACAAGCTTCTAACACTCTTAAGAAGTGGGATGTATAAATAATGTCCTCATTCCCAGCAATTCACATTTAGTATCCTAAGGTGAAAATATGGTTATTAAACCCAAGTGCTTTGTACCTTGTTTAAGCTTGCAGCAGTTTACTCTGATTATGATGATGAGAAAGTTGAGTCTATGTTAGTATTTTGGATCAGTGTAAAGTTTTTTTTTTTTTTTTAATTTCAGGACAAGAAAATATTAACTTAGCTGTTGAGAAATGACATGCTCAAACATTGCCTAACTTGAAGAGTTCAAACTTGTTGAAACTTCTTTTATTGTATGCCTTTTGGAACCAAAAGTGAGCTGAATAACGCTTTTGGCAACAACATGAGCAGTAAGGTGGGTACAGTCCTGACCTCCGCTCACTGGAATCTCATATCAGAAACCTCAGTGTACATCTCGTTTTCTTGAGTCAGCACAATTTGAGGTTTAAGAGAAAATAAAATGTAGCTGCGTCTTTTATTCTTTTTGCAATGTGGGAGATCCTCAGTTTCTATATTCCTGAAGGTTTTGGTGTCACAGAAGGGGACTAAGAAGCGATAAATAATGATTTGTCCAGAAACTCAGATCAACATATGTCTGCATTAGGAGGTTGTCTTGGAGTGGTTGTCAGTATGACACCAAAGGCAAAGACACTAGAAACTTTTGGAATTAGAAGGAGAACTTCTCATGAGCAATATCCTAATAATATAAAGAAATGGACAGATATGATGAGTAATTTACAATTGATTAAGCTATCCTAGGGAAGAGGTAGAGTGAAATGATTTTTGCTGATTGTAATTTCTCTGCCAAAACCAGTTACAATTTAGCCATGTTATATTACTTAATTTTTGCTAACATCATGTGATATAAGCATGATTATCCCCCTATACAGTTGAAAGAACTAGGTTGGAGGTCTTAAATAACTTTTCCTAGTTTATACAAGAAAAATAATAGATCTGGAATTTGAACATAGGGCTCTCTGACATCAAAGTTTATATTTAAAATATAAACAGATAGAGAGATAGATAGATGATAGATACATACATACATACACACCTACACACATACTTTCCTGATGATATATGGCTCATGGATTATAAAGGAAATGATAAATTAAGAGTGGATCTGACATGTTAGTTTTGTATATGGTGTGAGGTAAGGAGTTTTCTTTCTGATGAATATTCAGCTGAGTCCTGCAATATTTTTCAAGTCAAAATCATGCCTTGTCATGTAATGTATTTTCATATATGTTTCATTACTATTTCTAGATATTTATTTCCATTCTACTTCATATGTCTGGAGATATGTCTATACCATACTCTTTGATCACTCTGTATTTATATTTTAGTGACTGTAGGGGGAAGATCTTCTATTATTCCTCATATTGTTTCAGTTGTATGTCAGGCTTTTCTTCATAGAGGCTAATATCATTATATTTAATTTTAAAAATAATATTCAAATTAAAATTGTGAACCTATTTCAATTTATATAAAATTTCATTTATGTATTCATTTTGAAATAAAAGCTTCTGAATCTTCTTTTATAAAAGAATATTAGGTCTTTTCATGTATTCCCTTCTCAATTATTTTCATCTAACAAGATCATATAAGTTTATATTTTTATTTTTTAGGTATATCTTTTGTGCTAAAACTATTCCTAAGGATTTTATGGCTTTAGAAAGTTTTGTTGACTATCAAAAGAAATAATTATAATTCCATGTTTATCTCTGGATGTTGAACTAAGTAATTCTAATAAAAATGTTAAATAATTAAAGCCATAGAAGAGTCAGTACTTATAAAATTATATGCTTATCATGTTTAGTTTATTAGGTATCAATTATACATTAATAACTATATAACAAGAAATGTTGTAAGTATTTTTATCCTAAAAGTCTGTGAAAATATTTCAAACCAAGAAAGAAACTTCAAAATTATTATTTAAAAAAATTCACATATTTTACTATATATAATTTAAAATATTATGACAAATTATGTCAGAGAAAATCAATAACAAACGATGGTGTTTAAAAAGATATTTAGACACACAGATACATAGATTGATGAAAGATTAGGTAATACAGAGATTGATAAAAGATTAATATGTAAAATATGCAAAGAACATATATGAGTTGATTTCTAAAGCAAACAATGAAATAGTGTTATGGACACAGAATAAAATTAGAAAAATAATAATACAATAACAGATCTTAATGTCCAATGTATATAAAGGTATGTTATTAGTTACTGATTTTTAATTGAATGCAAATTAAAGTTATGATGGAATATTATTTTATATCCTTCTTTTTGGCAAAATATTTTTGAAATGGTATCTATTGAGTGTATAAATCAAAAGCATACTCTCTTGTGTTAGCAGAGGAGTGATGGATAGTAACAACCTTTTGGAAACATGATGTATCATACCACAGAAATTTTTAAAAAATTAGTTTTGGCAATCTGTTTCCCAGAATTAAAAGTTCTATTGCATAAATAGTGCTAGATATTGTAAATAGATAATTATATAGCTATTATCCATGTGTGCTGGTGGGCATATATATAGTTTTTATATATGTGTGTGTGTGTATATATATATATATATGTAATCATTAGTGTGGTGGTTAAACTCTGGGAACATATAAATATACATCAGTAGAGAAGTATTTAAATAAATTATGAAACATGTATGCTATTGAGTGTTATATGCCAATTAAAAGGAGTTACATATATATAAACTGACTTTGGTGTATTTAAATAAACCACACATAATAACCTACACAATTTGTTAACTTCTGAGACATATATGTACCCATGAAACCAACAACACATTCTGGATGATGAACATATCTTTTACTCCTGAAACGGTCCTCATGTCCCTTTGTAATTTCTCCATCTTGCCCTTCCACAGCCCCTTCCATCCCCAGGCAACCACTACTTTCTCCTTTTTGCAAATTAATTCCAATTTTTCTGGATTTTTACACAAATAGAATCATAGAGTATTTACTCTTTTTGTGTTGCTTCTTTCATCATATTTTGAGATTTATTCATTTGGCTTGTATCAGAGTTCTTTTTATTGCTGAGTAGTATTCCATGGTGTGGACACAACCCAATTTGTTTATCCATTCACTTGATGAACATTTGGCTGCTTTGACTTTTAAACTATTAAAAAACGAGCTACTTTGAACATTCCTGTACATGTCTTTGCATGAACATATAGTTTCATTTCCTTGGAAAAATACCTACAAATGGGAAGACTATCACATAGTCAGTGAATGTTTCACTTTATAGGAAGCTGTTAAACTGTTTTCCAATGTGATTGTACCAATTTATATTTCCACAGACTGTGGATTAGAGTTTCAGTTCCTCCACATAAGGTTAGCAGCCCTTGTAGACATTGTTTCCAATTTTGGCCATTCTGGTAAGTATATAATTGTGATTTTTCTTTATATTTCCATAATGACTAATGATGTTGAGCATCTCTTTCATGTGCTTATTTGTCATCTATTTAGTACCTTCTTTGGTATCTGTTCTAAATTTTTGTCCATTTTTGATTGGGTTGTTACCTTATTACTGGGTTTTAGAGCTCTGGATATACTCTTTATTTTTAAATAAACACAAGAAAATGAAAAAGCTGTATATGACTATATATTCATTTGATGAAGAATATTATGGAAGGATACACATTTTGCTGTTAACATTGTGTACCTGGGCATTTGGAGATATTGATGCATTTGATGAGGAATGAGAGAGAGGTAATGCCATAAAAAAGTAAAATATGTCCAAGACAAAAAGAAAGTATTATGTGATGATGGTAATTTAAACTTACAAACATGTGTATGAATAAATGATCACCAAAATGTTTATAGTATTTATTTCAAGATGGTCTAATTTCAAGTGATTTTTACCTCTTTATACTTTGATTAGCTGTATTATTGTTTTTAAATCGGTATAATTAAAAAACTAATTTTCATTGTTAACTAAACAGAATATCAAGAAAATTACAAGTCTGAGTTACTGGGAGGATAGTGGTGATTTGAGGGAGAACCATGAATTTAGTTTGGGCCACCTGTATGGCATGAGAAAAGACAAAAATCTTTTGTGGGCATCACAGGTGAATATTATTTATATTAGATTTCACTGCTGTGAAGGAGAGCTTGGGTCAAAAGAAAGCTTACAGATAAAATGACCATAGAAGCACTAAATATTCCGTTAATCTTCCTACTCATAGATGTAGTCCTCCATTTTATAATTAAATTTTTAATAAATTGGTGACTACTCTGAGGATTTAAAACTGTTTCACCTTGGTGAACTTTGGGGCTCAGATTTTGGATTTACCACTCTAATCAGATCTTTCATTTGCATAACTGGGATAAGTGCTTGCATTCCGATGACTCATCACCAGCCTCTTTAGTGACTCATTTGTTTGATTAGTGAAAAATCTCAAAAGAGATTTTTTTTCACCACCATGATGATAGCAAGTTTTAAGAAGTTAAATAAATACCAAAATGCAACCATGGTTGCTGGGCATTTTCCTACTTTTAAATATGTAATAGAAAAGTTGACACAAACACAACATCTAAAAATTCTAAATAGTCATAACTGACAATGAATTCAGAGGTCAACCTGCTCAACTCTCATAATGAGAATTCCACAGATATTTATTGACGATCTATCATGTGCCAGGCACTACAAATCAAAACCTCTAGAATAGTTAAAGCAATATTTAAAAGATGTTTATAGATTTAAATGTCCATTTAACAAATAAGTAAAATATATACCATTTATATCTTCAATTATGTTAAATACCAAGGAATAAATCTAACAAAATAGAAACAAGATCTCTAGAAAAAAATACCTAAAACATTACTAAAATGAATTAAAGAATATCTAAATATTATGTATATACTTAGAAAGACACAACTTTAAAAAGATGTTAAGTTTCTTCAAATTAATGTGTAGATTTAGTGAGGTAATAATAGACATCCTTGCAGAATGTGCGTGTGTGTGCGAGCATGTGTGTGTGTACCTGTGTGTGAACGTGTGTGTGTGAGAGACAGAGAGGGAGGGAGGGAGGGAGAGATGAGAGAGAGGGAGAAAGAGAGAGAGACGTAAGGAGATTATCCTATAATTGATATAGTATTATATTGTATACAGCCAAGAATAACAAGGATCTTCTTGTAGAGAAAGCAGGTTCTGCATCAGCTGACATTCACAATTATTTGATAATTATATTATTAAGATTTTGCGATATTGATAAAAGGATGGAAGAATAGATAAATGGAATAAATGAAGAGCCCAGAAACAGCCCATGCATATGTGGTCAGTTGGTTTTTGACAAAGTCAGAACAGCACACTACACTTGTAGCAAATGGTAATGGGACAATTGCACATCTATAGGGGGAGAAAAAAATACATCATTAAAATCAACTTGTAGTACAGCAATTGACTTCTCATGGATTTTATTTCTAAATTGGAGGTCTAAATAAACAATGGTATATACACATACAAATGAATATTATTCATCAGTAAAAGGGAATGAGCTATCACCCATGCAAAAATGTGGTTAGATTTAAATGTATGTTGCTAATGAAAAAATGTGTAGAAATGTAACCAGGTCAGTTGGCAAGGATCAGATTATGAATTAACCGCGCATCGAATTCTTTTCAGAAGGGAGAAAAGTACAACCAACATTTCTGCTTCATGCCTGGATTGTTCCAGGATTAGCCTTCAGAATTCTCAAGCAAACAGGAAGTTCGATATATGTGTAGTAAGAAACAAAGTGATGGAGGGGTTACTTTTAGAGTAAGGTAGCAAACTGGCCATATAGGTTACAAACTCCCTACTGTCAATGTCCATTCCATTTCTATAGAGTATCAGGGTGTCGACTTCATTCTGACTACTTCCTGCTGGCTGCAGGCATTGCTAGGTGCCTGAGGAATGGGGCTGACTTTCTTGGAGTCTGAAATATTTCTGTGTTCCTGGGGTCACAGGGGTAACAAGTCAAAGCATCATTGGATGAGGGGGTAAGATCTGGGAAAAGTGATCCTGTAACCTCATGTATGTTGTATAGCAACAGTATAACCCACAGTAAAGAAGTATGCCTATTCCTAGAAATATAGCCAGAATGATGAGTTTTTTTTTTTTTTTTTTTTTTTTTTTTTTTTTTTTTTTTTTGGGGGG